>NW_025535094.1:0-121636 GCF_020615455.1 Coregonus clupeaformis
TTTTTAGCCTGATGTCTTTTCAGAAATGTTTGGCCTACTACTTGGTTCGTGAAAAGGTTTAGATTGTATTTACAGATTTCCTCCCCATTTTAACATTTAAATCTGGTCAGAACTGCAGTACATTGATACTATTACTGATAAGCTCCTTTCCGTAGAGCACTAATTTGTAATAGCCTCCATGTTCAATTGTATATAGTTGTTTAAATGTGTTATGTGCCCTGAATGCAATTACAAAAGTTTCAATTCACATTACTCAAGGTGAAATGTAAGCTTTTGACCATGGAATAAATTCAGATAAAGTGGAATGGGCTGTCATTGACAGTTTTAGGAATCCATATTGACCCGGTTGGATTGTTTTTCTGTTTGGTAATCCATTACTCTGCCTAACCCTCTGGATACGTTTAGCCATGTATGATCCATGTAGCCCTTCTAAACATTTGAAAACTTTCCAAATCTAAAACTACAGCATTGTATATTATGTAAATATGAAATGATCGTAAACCATTTAAGTATTTGACATGAAATTGACCATTGTTGTAAGCTATTCATTTTCACTGTGTTTAGAAACATTCTGTATCATTCAAATGCCTTAAAGATGTGTTTTGGATGTAGTAGTTCAAGGGCAACATTTGTACAATAATGTTTAAATTGTTTGGGAATACTATTTTTCCCTTATTGGGTGTTTCTTTTGTATGAATGGTATTTCAATCAAAAGACATTTAACAAACATAAAATAAACCATTCAACTGGTCATCTGTTGTTGGATTCTTATTGAGAACTTTATTTTAACTGAGTGTATGATTGTCTTTTTGATTATAACCTAAGATGATCTTGAAACTGTAGTTATCACAATCAAAGTAATGTTTGCTCATGCATTGGTTATCTTTTTTTTTATGTTGACTTAATTCGAAATTTGATAGTTGGCTTATGCTTTTACACTACATTCAGTTTTTGGAAATTTGAACGGGTAAAATCAATTGTGCCATGCCCATGCTACATACACTAAGCGTACAAAACCATAAGGAACACCTTCCTAATATTACGTTGCACCCCCCTTTGCCCTCAGAACAGCCTCAATTCGTCGGGACATGGACTACAAGCGTTCCACGGGGATGCTGGCCCATGTTTACGCCAATGCTTCCCACAGTTGTGTCAAGTTGGCTGGATGTCCTTTGGGTGGTGGACCATTCTTGATACACACGGGAAACTGTTGAGTGGAAAAACCCAGCAGACTTGCAGTTCTTGATACACTCAAACCTACTACCATACCCCGTTCAAAGGCACTTAAATATTTTGTCTTGCCCGTTCACCCTCTGAATGGCACACATACACAATCCATGTCTCAATTGTCTCAGGGCTTAAAAATCCTTCTTTAACCTGTCTCCTCTCCTTCATCTACGCTGATTGAAGTGTATTTAACAAGTGACCTCAATAAGGGATCATAGCTTTCACCTGGTCAGTCTGTTGTGGAAAGAGTAGGTGTTCCTAATGTTTTGTACACTCAGTGTAGATTTTGTGTCCATCCATACATGTCTAATCAGTGATTGTGACAAATGTTGTGTTTGTAACATTATTCAAACCGTTAGAGGCAATTGGCAGTTGCTACATCCATTTTTGGACTTATAAATTAATGTTACAGTGCCTTCAAAGTATTCATACTCTGACTTATTCCACATTTTGTTGTTACAGCCTGTATTCAAAATGGATTAAATTGATTTTTTTTTCTCACCCATAATGACAGTGAAAACAGTTTTTAGATATGTTTGCCAATTTTATTGAAAATGAAATACAGATCTCATTTACATAAGTATTCACAGCCTTGAGTCTATACTTTGTAGAAGCACCTTTGGCAGCAATTACTGCTGAGTTTTTCTGGGGACATCTAAGAGCTTTCCACTCCTGAATTGTGCAGCGTTTGCCCATTTATTATTTTTAAAATTCTTTAAGAGCTGTCAAATTGGTTGTTTATCATTGCTCGACAACCATTTTCAGGTCTTGCCATAGATTTTCAAGTAGATTTAAGTCAAAACTGTAACTAGGCAACTCAGGGACATTAACTGTCTTCTTGGTAAACAACTCCAGTGTAGATTTGGCCATGTGTTTTAGGTTATGGTCCTGCTGAAAGGTGAATTCATCTCCCAGGGCCAGGTGGAAAGCAGACTGAACCAGGTTTTCCTCTAGGATTTTGCCTGTGCTTAGCTCCATTCCGTTTATTTTTTTATCCTGAAAAACTCCCCAGTCCTTAACGATTACAAGCATACCCATAACATGATGCAGCCACCACTATGCTTGAAAATATGGAGAGTGGTACTCATTTGTCCCAAACATAACACTTTGTATTCAGGACAAAACGTTAATTGGCTTTGCCACATTTTTTGCAGTATTATTATTATTATTATTATTTTTTACCTTTATTTAACCAGGTAAGCCAGTTGAGAACAAGTTCTCATTTACAACTGCGACCTGGCCAAGATAAAGCAAAGCAGTGTGATTAAAAACAACAACAGAGTTACATATGGAATAAACAAAACGTACAGTCAATAACACAATAGAAAATCTATATACAGTGTGTGGAAATGTAGTAAATTATGGAAGTAAAGCAATAAATAGGCCATAGTGCAAAATAATTACAATTTAGTATTAACACTGGAGTGATAGATGTGCAGAAGATGATGTGCAAATAGAGATACTGGGGTGCAAATGAGCAAAAATAAATAACAATGTAAATAACAATATGGGGATGAGGTAGTTGGGTGGGCTAATTAGAGATGGGCTGTGTACAGGATAAAGTAATCATTCTGCCCCCCCCCAAAAAAAAAAGAAAGAAAAAAAAACATTGTAAAGTGGTTATCCCACTGGCTATAAGGTGAATGCACCTATTTGTAAGTCGCTCTGGATAAGAGCGTCTGCTAAATGACGTAAATGTAAATGTACAGGTGCAGTGATCGGTAAGCTGCTCTGACAACTGATGCTTAAAGATAGTGAGGGAAATAAGTGTCTCCAGCTTCAGAGATTTTTGCAGTTCGTTCCAGTCATTTGCAGCAGAGAACTGGAAGGAATGGCGGCCAAAGGAGGTGTTGACTTTGGGGATGGCCAGTGAGATATACCTGCTGGAACGCATACTACGGGTGGGTGTTGCTATGGTGACCAATGAGCTAAAATAAGGCGGGGATTTGCCTAGAAGAGATTTATAGATGACCTGGAGCCAGTGGGTTTGGCGACTAATATGTAGTGAGGGCCAGCCAACGAAAGCGTACAGGTCACAATGGTGGGTAGTATATGGGGCTTTGGTGACAAAACGGATGGCACTGTGATAGACTACATCCAATTTGCTGAGTAGAGTGTTGGAAGCTATTTTGTAAATGACATCACCTTGTTACGAACAGGATGCATGTTTTGGAATGTTTTTATTCTGTACAGGCTTCCTTCGTTTCACTCTGTTATTTAGGTTAGTATAGTGGAGTAACTACAATGTTGATCCATCCTTAGTTTTCTCCTATTACAGCAATTAACCTCTTAAGGATCGGAACGTTTTTGTTTTTTTTGCCTAGAATAACATACCCAAATCTAACTGCCTGTAGCTCAGGACCTGAAGCAAGGATATGCATATTCTTGATACCATTTGAAAGGAAACACTTTGAAGTTTGTGGAAATGTGAAATTAATGTAGGATAATATAGCACATTAGATCTGGTAAAAGATAATACAAACCAAAAAACTGCCATTCTTTTTTAGATTTTTTTTCCATCATGTTTGAAATGCAAGAGAATGGCCACAATATAATATTGCAGTTTAGGCGCAATTTAGATTTTGGCAGTGTGTGTGCAAAGTTTCAGATTGATCCAGTGAAGCATTGCAATGCTGGACTATTTTGTATCAAGTCTGCCCAAATGTGCCGAATTGGTCAATTGATACATTTTCAAGTACATAACTGAAGAGAACATACAAAAATGATATGGTAATACAAAATGTAAGTTTACACACTCCCAGGAATGTCATACATGATGGATCATTAGCTTATACACTAACTTTCACACATCTAGATGGCCGGGCGGGGTGGGTGTGGAGCCAGAGACCGCAAGGGTTCAAACTGTAGAACCCAGTTCCTACATTTAAATTTAAAAAATGATTTTATCAAACAAAACTATGCTACATTTTATCTCCGTACCCTCAGGATGACAAATCAGAGCAAGATTACTGAATGTAAGCACATTATTTACCTTCAGAGGTGAATGTATCAAACCAGTTGCCGTGATAAGTTTTTTGTTGTTGTGCACTCTCCTCAAACAATAGCATGTTATTTTTTTCACTGTAATAGCTACTGTAATTTGGACAGTGCAGTTAGATTAACAAGAATGTAAGGTTTCTGCCCATACAAGACATGTCTATGTGCTGGAAAGTTTGCTGTTACCTATAACAGTCATGCTAATCACATTAGCGCACGTTAGGTCAACCATCCCGTATACGGGACACCGATCCCGTAGAGTTTAAACTCTGTAACTGTTTTAAAGTCAACTTTGGCCTCATGGTGAAATGCCTGAGCTGTTTCCTTCCTCTCCGGCAACTGAGTTAGGGAGACCTGTAGCGTTGTAGTGACTGGGTGTATTGATACACCATCCAAAGTGTAATTAATTTCGTCACCATGCTCAAAGGGAAATTCAATGTGTGTATCTTTTTTTTTACCCATCTTCCAATAGGTGGCCGCCTTTGCGAGGCATTAGAAAACCTCCATGGTCTTGGTGGTTGAATCTGGGTTTGAAATTCACTGCTCGACTGAGGGACCTTAAAGATAATTGTATGTGTGGGGTACAGAGATGAGGTAGTCATTCAAAAATCATGTTAAACACTATTATTTCATACAGAGTGAGTCCATGCAACTTACACTGTACAAAAATATAAAAGCAACATGTAAAATGTTGGTCCCATGTTTCATGAGCTGAAATAAAAGATCCAGGAAATGTTCCATATGCACAAAAAGCTTATTTCTCTCAATTTGTGCACACATTAGTTTACATCCCTGTTAGTGAGCATTTCTCCTTTGCCAAGATAATCCATCCATCTGACATATCAAGAAGCATGATAATTACACAAGTAACCCTTGTGCTGGTGACAATAAAAGGGCACTCTAAAATATGAAGTTTTGTCACACAACACAATGCCACAGATGTCTCAAGTTTTAAGGGTGTGCGTAATTGGCATGCTGACTGCAGGAATTTCCACCAGAGCTGTTGACAGATAATTTTATGTTAATTTATCTACCATAAAACGTTGTTTTAGAGAATTTGGCAGTACGTCCAACCGGCCTCACAACCGCAGAACAGGTGTAACCACGCCACCCCAGGACCTCCACATCCGGCTTCTTCACCTGCGGGATCGTCTGAGACCAGCCACCCGGACAGTTGATGAAACTGAGGAGTATTTATGTCTGTAGAAAACCCTGTTGTGGGGAAAAACTCATTCTGATTGGCTGGGCTGGCTCCCTAGTGGGTGGGCCTATGCCCTCCCAGGCCCACCCATGGCTGCGCCCCTGCCCAGTCATGAAATCCATAGCTTCGGGCCTTATAAATTGATTTCAATCGACTGATTTCCTTATATGAACTGTAACTCTGTAAAATTGTTGCATGTTGCGTTTATATTTTTGTTCAGTATTTATGTGTGTGTATATATATATATATTCCTGTATTATATACATGTATTCTGACTGGAGAGTAAATAATAATCAAATAAAGACCTGAAAAGAAGACCCCATCTGCTTAACAGGTGAGTTGGGATACAGCTTCCATTGCGTTGGCAATCTTTAGCTATAACCATTCAGAGAACAATATCCTTGTCTATTTTAAACGGAAGTAAAAACATCTCAATAGTAAATATAAAGTACTCCAGTTTCGATGGTATAATGTGCAGGGATTACATTTCTCAGTATATTGTTGATTTGAGTCGCCATCAAATTGAAGTACAAAAAGTAGGCTATAGAATAAAGTTATAGAGGCTTACATTAAGCGCCGTTTTTGGCCTGAATAATTATTTACAGTTCCCATCAGTATGCCATTATGAGTTTGGGTTTAGCCCTCTGACTCCGAGTCTCTAGTGGGCGAAATGTTCTAAGATTACAGCAGTCTGCTACCCAGTTCGTTGGGAGGAATTAGAAAAAAACGCCCCCAGAGCGACTGGTTACGTTCCAGTCCGTTTTTAACGTAACCATAACCGATGAAAAATAACGTATGCGCGCGACTGGTGATGAAGACCACCTGGAACGCACCCCTCTTTTCTACAGCTGTGTAGCAGCACACATCAACGGAATGCACGACCCGAAAAGCAGCGTGGCTACAAATAATACATCTAAAATTTGCAAATTAATCGATACTGAACGAAAGTAGCCTTGGATGACACAAAATACTGTAAGAAACGATAATTACTGATGGTGAGTTTACTAAATATATTGTCGTTTTCATTGAACGACGAGGACATTTCAGAATGACATACCTAAATTGTGCTTTCTAACGTTAGCATTTTTCCACATTTACGTCATTTAGCAGACAACTTGACAATATGTTCATTTGTCCTGTTATGAGTAATAAGCGAAACTTTCACAATCATCTGGAAGAATTGTATTGAAAGATGTCGTGTCACATTAACGTTACCTAACCACATTATGGTGTGTTGTTAGCAAGGCTAGCTAGTTGGCAAGCTAGCTGGCTTTTGTTCTCAAACGCTTTCTTGGACATCGTCAATGCATGTTTTTTTTTGCTAGGTAATTTTGTTCTCAACTACACACCGCACATACAGACGTTTTTGTTAGCTAGCTATAGTTTAAAAGCAGTAGTTGGATCACTAATTTCTGGAACTAGTCAGCGAATGCAATGGTTGATTGTGTAGCTAACGTTAGCTGGCTACGTCTGCTATCGTCGAATTGAATTGCGCTACAGAAAACTCGTGGGATTTCTAAACGTGTATAGCTGCTTAGTTTGATTGGTAGGTATGTACTCTCCAAACATTTACCTAATTAGCTAGTTTGCTAATTAGTTACATTAGACATGTCATGGATTATTATAAAGCTATAGATAACCCACCAATATGGCGTGAAGCGCTGATTTGCTACAACAACAAATGTAATTGCAATCATGCATGTTTTCTTTTTTCTTTTAGCGCGCTCTTGTCATCAGGTGCATAATTTTAGGGAAGTCGATACATTTTACTAGATTGTGTTATGCAATGAAGACGTGTTGATCTGCAGTAAATCAGATGCATATGGTTTATTTCTTGATATCAGGGCCCTGCGTTTTTCTTGACTTCTGTATAAATATCTTAAAATAATGCTTTATCCCTCCATGTAGCCAATAACTTCTAACACCTGAAATCCACCTAGCATGAAATAACCGAGCCCCATTCATTTTAAATGAAAGGAAGCAAAGTGGGCGGGGACCGTTGGCGAAATTTCCAAGAAGGGCCTGCAATTCGGGGAGCATCTGCAGGAATCCCATTTTTAAGCTGGGAAGGGTGGGGGGGGGGGGGCGCTCCAGTACAGTAGGTGGTTGTAATGCACAATAGAATCCAACAGCCGATTAAACCCCCCAGAAGAAGGGCCGGGTGGCGACAACGGTAGCTAGCCGTATACTGGTAGACCGTGTCCTTCGCCCCCGCCTGTCGGGCACTGTTTTTCCACAGTTATGTTAACTACAGCGAGGGCAGGTATTTGGCACGCGGGAGCGAAGGACACTGTGTTAGCTAGCTAGTAAGGAGGACTCGGTACACAGCAGGAAGCTAGCTAGCACACGGTGGCGCTAACTAGCAAGCTAGCATACGGCAGGGGGCGACACCATTAGACACTGCCCTTCGCCCCCGCCTGTTGGGCACTGTTTTCCCGCAGTTATGTTAACGACGGTGAGGGCAGCTAGTAAGGAGGACTCCGGTACATAGCAGTCTGGAGTGAAAAACTCAGATAATACTTTTATTTCCCTTTTGAACCACATTCAAAAGTGTCACACAAGCATGAAGCAGTGTTGCCAACTCCTCAGTAAGGAAAGTACCTATTGGCTGTCCTAAAAGACGCTAAATGACGTCATCACCTAATTTGCATAATTTGCCATGTGCATGTAATTGTGATGGACGCTGTAGGAGAGAGGAATAACGTTGTGGGAGAGACAAAAAGTGAGTAAAAAACACCCTACATTTACATCAGCCAGCGGCGGCTTCCCACATGCGCGATTCATTTGCAGTCTGGACGCGGAGGGGGGAACATCTCCTGCTCTGACTGCAGCTGGGAGGGACTGCTGCGCGATGACTGGGCCGCCTGTGAGTGCTTTGGGACAGGGGTGGGGCCCATGGCAGCACCCGCTGCTCGTTGAGAAGAGTAAGAACGATACGTGCTTTCACGTCAGTCTCCAATAACACCAGAAAAAGTTGCTAGATTTGTCGCTAGTCGCTTTTTTGAAAATGTGTCGCTAGAGGGGTCTGAACTCACTAAGTTGGCAACACTGGCATGAAGATGTCTTTCTCGAGGGGGGGTTCATGCAGGAACCAATGGGATGCGAGGGGGCGGACGTTCCTGCAGAAACGGGAGGCAATTTCATGAATCTTCATGAGTATTGGCATAGAACATGTGGAGTGATAAGTTGAGCCTTCTTGAGTGCATGACATCACTCTGAGCCCTTACAAAACATGGCAGACAATTTCTCTCGCCTCGGATCTGAAATCAGTAGTAACCACCAATTTCAATGAATGTTAACATAAAATGTAAATACAAATCTGACATTCCCACGCCCCAATAACGAGGAGGGCTTGCTAGCTAGCTACAGTGTTTGATTCATATCATCCGTTTTCTTCTAAAACAGCTCAGCTAGCTAGCGAAGTGCTAATTTGCGATGCCAGTGAGCTAACGTTAGCTATACTTGGGAGCTTATGGGGAGAGGCGCTTCAGGAGCCAGTGGGTTAGATGCGTTTCCACCAGTGGAGGCTGGTGGGAGGAGCTATAGGAGGACGGGCCCAATGTAATGGCTGGAATGGAATCAATGGAACAGAGTCAAACGTGGTTTCCATATATTTGATGTTTGAAACTGTTCCATTAATTCCATTCCAGCCATTACAATGAGCCCATCCTCCTATAGCTCCTCCTCTGGTTTCCATCATGGGCAATAACTGGCTACTAGTTTGTTTTCAGCCATATATGTTCAACTCCTAGCTAGTTTATCCAGTAACCACTTCATTTAGAAGGATAGCTAGTATGCTGTCTCACACTGGCCTTGCAGTAGCCAACTTGTGACACCAAAAGACACAGCTATCTCGACTTGGGAGCTCACGGCAGAGATATTAGAGATAGTAATCCCATTGGGCAATGAGTGGAGGAACTTATAATGGTGCTTTCAAGATAACTGGGAACTCTGAAGAAGAAAAACTGTAAAATCGTAGTGATCTTCAGGTCGGAAAGTCTGCTCTAGAAAGAGGCCTTAGTTTCCTACTTGGAATTAAAAACGTTTTTTCCCAGTCGTCACTAGTTTTTTTTGCGGGGTGAGTTCCCAGTTGTCTTGAATTCGGCATAACTCTTCACCGAGCAGACTGTCGACCAATCGCGTTCATGTTGTCATGCTGCGTCACGCAGTTGCTAAGCTAATCATCATGCAATCCCTTCTCAAAGTCAGGGTGTGAGTTGAGAAACCTGCTTATTTTCCTCGAAAGTACGTAATGTCACGATTCCCAAAGCTATACGATATTACTGAGCACAAGTTAATTATTTAACATATCGGAAAATATTTGTAATGTTGTACTTCTTGTTGTAGAAATTCGTGCTAATGTTGGGTTTTTGAGCTAGTGCCCAAGTTACTCCCATTCACTCCTTGAAGGAGAGTGCTCCTTGTCCCAGAACCGTCCAGAATGCACCGCACGGCCCATTGACGCATGAGCAACGTACTCAATGTGCGGTAATATGATTCCATCTCTTCAAAAGTGTATCTGCTCATGGCACACAGGCTACATTAGCCAACTGGTTAGACATGATTACACCACGGGCAACAATAACTGACAATTAGTTTGCTTTAAGACACTGACCAGCGCATTTAGGAGCATGACTAATTACTGAAATATAGCTGGGTTTCCGTTAGCAGGTAAATGCTGGCTTTTGGCTGAAAATTAAAACTATATCAATTCTCAGCCAAATTGTCCTGAAAAATATTTTAAAATCCATTGCTAAATAATGCTTTTTATTCATTGATGTAAATACCAGTCGATGTGCTCAAACTTCAAAGGCAAATATACTTAATAGGCTAATGAATCCTCAAGCTGCTGGGACATTAGTGTCTGTGCGTGTTTCTATATTTACTCACGTTAAAAACGCATGGTCCTCATAAGCAATGTTCCCTCAATTTTTTTGTCACACATCTCCTTTGCATAGAGTTGATCAGGCTGTTGATTGTGGCCTGTGGAATGTTGTCCCACTCCTCTTCAATGGCTGTGCGAAGTTGCTGGATGTTGGTGGGAACTGGAACACGCTGTCGTACACGTCGATCCAGAGCATCCCAAACATGCTCAATGGGTGACAGTGAGGGAAAAAAGTATTTGATCCCCTGCTGATTCTGTACGTTTGCCCACTGACAAAGAAATGATCAGTCTATAATTTTAATGGTAGGTTTATTTGAAAAGTGAGACAGAATAACAACAAAAACAGAAAAACGCATGTTAAAAATGTTATAAATGTATTTGCATTTTAATGAGGGAAATATGTATTTGACCCCCTCTCAATCAGAAAGATTTCTGGCTCCCAGGTGTCTTTTATACAGGTAACGAGCTGAGATTAGGAGCACACTCTTAAAGGGAGTGCTCCTAATCTCAGCTTGTTACCTGTATATAAGACACCTGTCCACAGAAGCAATCAATCAATCAGATTCCAAACTCTCCACCATGGCCAAGACCAAAGAGCTTTCCAAGGATGTCTGGGTAAGATTGTAGACCTACACAAGGCTGGAATGGGCTATAAGACCATCACCAAGCAGCTTGGTGAGAAGGTGACAACAGTTGGTGCAATTATTCGCAAATGGAAGAAACACAAAAGAACTGTCAATCTCCCTCGTCCTGGGGCTCCATGCAAGATCTCACCTCGTGGAGTTGCAATGATCATGAGAACGGTGAGGAATCAGCCCAGAACTACACGGGAGGATCTTGTCAATGATCTCAAGGCAGCTGGGACCATAGTCACCAAGAAAACAATTGGTAACACACTACACCGTGAAGGACTGAAATCCTGCAGCGCCCGCAAGGTCCCCCTGCTCAAGAAAGCACATATACATGCCCGTCTGAAGTTTGCCAATGAACATCTGAATGATTCAGAGGAGAACTGGGTGAAAGTGTTGTGGTCAGATGAGACCAAAATGGAGCTCTTTGGCATCAACTCAACTCGCCGTGTTTGGAGGAGGAGGAATGCTGCCTATGACCCCAAGACACCATCCCCACCGTCAAACATGGAGGTGGAAACATTATGCTTTGGGGTGTTTGTCTGCTAAGGGTACAGGACAACTTCACCGCATTATTGGGACGATGGACGGGGCCATGTACTGTCAAATCTTGGGTGAGAACCTCCTTCCCTCAGCCAGGGCATTGAAAATGGGTCGTGGATGGGTATTCCAGCATGACAATGACCCAAAACACACGGCCAAGGCAACAAAGGAATGGCTCAAGAAGAAGCACATTAAGGTCCTGGAGTGGCCTAGCCAGTCTCCAGACCTTAATCCCATAGAACATCTGTGGAGGGAGCTGAAGGTTCGAGTTGCCAAACGTCAGCCTCGAAACCTTAATGACTTGGAGAAGATCTGCAAAGAGGAGTGGGACAAAATCCCACCTGAGATGTGTGCAAACCTGGTGGCCAACTACAAGAAACGTCTGACCTCTGTGATTGCCAACAAGGGTTTTGCCACCAAGTACTAAGTAATGTTTTGCAGAGGGGTCAAATACTTATTTCCCTCATTAAAATGCAAATCAATTTATAACATTTTTGACATGCGTTTTTCTGGATTTTTTTAGTCTCTCACTGTTCAAATAAACCTACCATTGAAATTATAGACTGATCATTTCATTGTCAGTGGGCAAACGTACAAAATCAGCAGGGGATCAAATACTTTTTTCCCTCCCTGTATGTAGGCTATGGAAGAACTGGGACATTTTCAGCTTTCAGGAATTGTGTACAGATCCTTGCGACATGGGGCCGTGCTTTATCATGCTGAAACCTGAGGTGATGGCGGCGGATGAATGGCACGACAATGGGCCTCAGGATGTCATAACCAGTGGTGGAAAAAGTACCCAATTGTCATACTTGAGTAAAAGTAAAGAAACCGTAATAGAAAATGACTCGGAACAGTTAGTCACCCAGTAAAATCCTACTTGAGTAAAAGTCTAAAAGTATTTGGTTTTAAATATACTTAAGTATCAAAAGTAAAAGCATATATCATTTCAAATTCCTCATATTAAGCAAGCAAGCAAGACGGCACAATTGTCTTGTTTTATTTTATTTACAGATAGCCAGTGGCACACTCCAACACTCAGACATAATTTACAAACAAAGCATTTGTGTTTAGTGAGTCTGCCAGATCCGAGGCAGTAGGGATGATCAGGGATGTTATCTTGATAGATGCGTAAATTAGACAATTTTCTGTCCTGCTAAGCATAAAAAATGTAAGGATTACTTTTGGGTGTCACAGAAAATGTATGGAGTAAAACGTACATTATTTTATTTCGGAATGTAGTGAAGTAAAAGTTTTCAAAAATATAAAAAGTAAAGTACAGATACCCCAAAAACCACTTAAGGAGTGCTTTAAAGTATTTTTACGTAAGTACTTTACACCACTGCTCGTAACGGTATCTCTGTGTATTCAAAATGCCATTGATAAAATGCAATTGTGTTCGTTGTCCGTAGCTTATGCCTGCCCATATCATAACCCCACCGCTACCATGGGGCACTCTGTTCACAACGTTGACATCAGCAAACGGCTCGCCCACACAACACCATACACTCTGTCTGCCATCTGCCCAGTACAGTTGAAATCGGGTTTCATCCATGAAGAGCACAATTCTCCAGCATGCCAGTGGCCATCGCAGGTATGCATTTGCTTACTGAAGTCTGTTACAACGCTGAACTTCAGTCAGGTCAAGACCCTGGTGAGGACAACGAGCACGCAGATGAGGTTTCCTGAGATGGTTTCTGACAGTTTGTGCAGAAATTCTTCAGTTGTGCAAACCCATAGTTTCATCATCCCTCTGGGTGGCAGGTCTCAAGACGATTCCGCAGGTGAAGAAGCCGGATGTGGGGGTCCTGGGCTGGTTACACGCGGTCTGTGGTTGTGAAGCTGGTTGGACGTACTGCCAAATTCTCTAAAATGATGTTGGTGGCGGCTTATGGGAGAGCAATGAACATTCAATTCTCTGGCAACAGCTCTGGTGGACATTCCTGCAGTCAGCATGCCAATTGCATGCTCACTCAAATCTTGTGACATCTGTGGCATTGTGTTGTGACAAAACAGAACATTTTAGTGGCCTTTTATTGTCCCCAGCACAAGGTGCACCTGTGTAATGATCATACCGTTTTTTTTTTTTTAACCAGGTAATACAGTTGAGAACAAGTTCTCATTTACAACTGCGACCTGGCCAAGATAAAGCAAAGCAGTGCGATTAAAAACAACAACACAGAGTTACATATGGGGTAAACAAAAAGTCAAAAATACAACAGAAAAAATATATATAGTGTGTGCGATTGTAGTAAGTTATGGAGGTAAGGCAATAAATAGGCATAGTGCAAAATAGTTACAATTTCATATTAACACTGGAATGATAGATGTGCAAAAGATGATGTGCAAATAGAGATACTGGGGTGCAAATTAGCAAAATAAATAACAATATGGGGATGAGGTAGTTGGGTGGGCTAATTTCAGAATGGCTGTGTACAGGTGCAGTGATCGGTAAGCTGCTCTGACAACTGAAGCTTAAAGTTAGTGAGGGAAATAAGTGTCTCCAGCTTCAGAGATTTTTGCAGTTCGTTCCAATCATTGGCAGCAGAGAGCTGGAAGGAATGGCGGCCAAAGGAGGTGTTGGCTTTGGGGATGACCAGTGAGATATAACTTCTAGAGCGCATACTACGGGTGGGTGTTGCTATGGTGACCAGTGAGCTAAGATAAGACAGGGATTTGCCTAGCAGGGATTTATAGATGACCTGGAGCCAGTGGGTTTGGCGACGAATATGTAGTGAGGGCCAGCCAACGAGCGTACATGTCACAATGGTGGGTAGTATATGGGGCTTTGGTGACAAAACGGATGGCACTATGATAGACTACATCCATTGTAAATGACATCGCCGAAGTCAAGGATTGGTGGGATAGTCCTTTTAACGAGGGAATGTTTGGCAGCATGAGTGAAGGAGGCTTTGTTGCGAAATAGGAATCCGATTCTAGATCTAACTTTTGATTGGAGATGCTTAATGTGAGTCTGGAAGGAGAGTTTACAGTCTAACCAGACACCTAGGTATTTGTAGTTGTCCACATACTCTAGGTCAGACCCGTCGAGAGGAGTGATTCTAGTCGGGTGGGCGGGTGCAAGCAGCGTTCGGTTGAAGAGCATGCATTTAGTTTTACTAGTGTTTAAGAGCAGTTGGAGGCTACGGAAGGAGTGTTGTATGGAATTGAAGCTCGTTTTGGAGGTTTGTTAACACAGTGTCCAATAAAGGGCCAGATGTATACAAAATGGTGTCGTCCGCATAGAGGTGGATCCGAGCGTCACCAGCAGCAAGAGCGACATCATTGATATACACAGAGAATAGAGTCGGCCCAGAGAATTGAACCCTGTGGCACCCCCATAGAGACTGCCAGAGGTCCAGACAACAGGCCCTCCGATTTGACACATTGAACTCTATCTGAGAAGTAGTTGGTGAACCAGGCGAGGCAGTCATTTGAGAAACCAAGGCTATTTAGTCTGCCAATAAGAATGCGGTGGTTGACAGAGTCGAAAGCCTTGGCCAGGTCGATGAAGACGGCTGCGCAGTACTGTCTTTTATCGATCGCGGTTATAATATCGTTTAGGACCTTGAGCGTGGCTGAGGTGCACCCATGACTAGCTCGGAAACCGGCTTGCATAGCGGAGAAGGTACGGTGGGATTCAAAATGGTCGATGATCTGTTTGTTAACTTGGGTTTCAAAAACGTTCGAAGGGCAGGGCAGGATGGATATAGGTCTGTAACAGTTTGGATCTAGAGTGTCACCCCCTTTGAAGAGGGGGATGACCGCGGCAGCTTTCCAATCTGGGGATCTCAGACGTTACGAAAGAGAGGTTGAACAGGCTAGTAATAGGGGTTGCGACAATTTCGGCGGCTAATTTGAGAAAGAAAGGGTCCAGATTGTTCAGCTCTTTCAGAACATCAGCTGTCTGAATTTGTGTGAAGGAGGCGGGAGGGGAATGGGCAAGTTGTAGCGGAGGGTGCAGAGCTGGTGGCCGGGGTAGTGGTAGCCAGGTGAAAAGCATGGCCAGCCATAGCAAAATGCTTGTTGAAATTCTCGATTATTGTTGATTTATCGGTGGTGACAGTGTTTCCTAGCCTCAGTGCAGTGGGCAGTTGGGAGGAGGTGCTTTTATTCTCCATGGACTTTACAGTGTCCCTGAAAAGTTGCATATCGCGGGGGCTGTTCGATGCTAATGCAGTACCCCACAGGTTGTTTTTGTGCTTGTCAAGGGCAGTCAAGTCTGAGGAGAACCATTTTAATCAGCTTCTTGATTTGCCACACCTGTCAGGTGGATGGATTAATTTGGCAAAGGAGAAATGCTCACTAACAGGGATGTAAACAAATTTGTGCACAACATTTGAGAGAAATAAGCTTTTTGTGTGTATGGACATTTTCTTGGATCTTTTATTTCAGCTCATGAAACATGGGACCAACACTTTACATTTTTGTTCAGTGTAATTTGAGCTTTGTTAACAAGTGCTTTCATAAGTGTGTTACGTGAATCAACCTGCTACGAAAATCTAATCTGATGTTTAATTTGACAAAAGCTGGATCCCTTTCAGCCATAACCGGCTGGTGTTCGTAGACGGCCATGTTTTGTTATTTATTAGGCCTAATTAAAATGTTACTGCCTAGGCTAAATTAAATTAGAGGCTTAGATTGTATTTGAAAACAGCTGTGTTTTTTTTATTTATTAATGAACATTTTCATACAAATGGGTAGTTAGCAAATTATCTTATACAAATATAATATTTTAAAATTGTATTCCTGTGTAGGCTTCTTGGCTAAATGTTTTTTTCTTAAATGATTTTCATTTATGATTTATAGTAGGGATGAAGACGCAGCGGGCTATGTTTTGCTTTTCAATAAAACCTGTCATGTTGGTATAAGAACATCGTTCTACTTTTATATTACAATTTTACAGGCTAATTTCTATTGTTAAGATGAATTACAATAATCTAAATGTGATTTTGAACACCGTGGGTGGACGCCCTAATGCGTGCATATGGATGTCCGGTACATTTCTCAAATGTCCGGTAAATTAAAATCTTGCCGGTCATGTTGTCCAGCGCCAAATTTTCCTAACAGAAACCTTGTCGTGGATGCATGTCCTATTCTTTTGGGTTAACTTGCTCATATCAAGCAACACGTAGCAGACCGTTTGTGGGAAGGTAATAAGTGCATGATCGGACAGTGAAACTAAAATCGATTGGTAGCTAGCTGGTGAGGATTTCATTTATTACCAGCTAAAGTAGCTTTTCCCAAATTGTTCGGTTGGCGCTAACTGCTCATGCCAGTGGCACGAGCTAGCTAAACAGACAGCGCTGTAGAGCATCTGTGTTACCTCACGCACTCAAGAAGGCTCAACCAATCACCCAACGGATTCTGTGTCGAATCATGAATATTCACGAAATTACCCCCGCCTTCCTACGGAGGGACATTTTGTGGACCGTTGGGCGACGCGAGCATGGGCGAGGGAGCGTGAAAAGGGCGGGACCGAAGTTGGGGAAACTGAACTTTATGCAAATACTCTGACGTCCCAATGCTTTTGACCAATTGAAGCGCCACAATGTCCTTTTAAAGGAAAACAGTTTTTTAGGAAAACCAATAGTGTGTGATTGCGGCCCGTAATTTGGGGTGTTCCTGCATCATTAATGTGCTATGTTTTAGCTTAAAGGTATTTGTAATCTGATGCGTTGGATAGCAGCTGTAACGGATACCAGCCACCCCACCCCTCTTTTATCAAAGCTGTAAGGAAGTGATGTAATAAATTAACAAACGCCCTCACCATAACGTTAACAGGACTGTGGGAAAGCAGTGCTCGGCAGGCGGTGCGAAGGACACTGTCTGCCGGTGTACCAGCTAGCTAGTGGTCTCGCCCCCACCTGTGTACCGGAGTCCTTGCTTAAAAATGGACCAATAGAGGTATAAAGAGGGGTTCCTACAGATGCAGGAATGCCCACGTGCAGGAACGCCCAGAATTTCGGGCTGCAATCACACCCTTCTCAGTAAAACCGGCAACTACTTGCAATTCTACACATTTTGACATTGGGCAGAGAATTTGTTTTGCAGTTTTATAGGTAATCTCATGCTATTCTACAGGTTTTGCCTTGAGGTTGAGAATTTTGTAGTTTAAAAGCTACTTTTCTGTCATTCTAAATATTTTTTTGGGGGGGAGCCTCGCAGGGGTGCGTCCTACGCCACTGATCCAGTCTATACATGAATCATATCTATTAATCACTTGAAATGAAAGTTGCACTCCAGTTTCCTTTTCACCTAATTTATTACCTGATTTACTGAACAAAAGGCTCATCTTAATAGGTGGCCCAGGTATCCTCATGACATCAGTGTAGCCGAAGTGTTATTGTGTGGACCTATATTAATTATAAAATCATTGCTGAGATTGTGGAGGAGCATATTGAATTACAGATAAGAATGTAGGCTAGGTCATTTGGTCAATAGTTTCAGAAATGAGGTGTATATACTGTATCTGTAAACTTTATTTAGCTTGGATTGAGTTTGGAGATTTACTAATTTTACACATACTTTGTTTGAGGAGATAATTTGATAATATATTCTTGACATGTTTTCTTCATTTTTCAGGAAACTGACAACCCAAGATCAGCCAGTTGAGGACACCTGAGCCCCCCTTTGTACTGTGACGGTCTTGTGCCACAATGCTTGGCCTTCAGGGAAGCACCTCATCCCCTAAAATGTATCGCTGTGTGGCTTGTTCAGCCACCTTTACTGGATTGGCATCCTTGTTGGTGCACCAAGCTTCTCATGCAGTTCAATATGACAAGCAACCACCACTATCTGAGAAGCAGCCTCTCTGCACTCACTGTGGTGAAGTGTTTTCAAACAATGAGCTCCTAGACCAGCACTGCTGCAAAGCACTACCTGAGACCCCGGCTCCCTCTCTTTTTATCTGTGATTGTGGGGATGAGTTTCAGAACTTTAATGAAATGCTTGAGCATAAAAGATCTCATGTCTCAACCCCCCAGCAGCAGACCCAGGAGACTGATGCCAGATATTTGAGCCAAGGAGAATGCAGTCTGGTTGAACCTGCCCAACCAGTCTCCCCTCAGCCAACCCATAGCCAAACCATTTTGGGCCTCAGTCCCCCCTCTCATTCCTCACCCCTTTCTCCTGTCATACCTAGTTCAATTCTCCCACCGCTTAATAGCACATTCACCGTTCCTGAAGTCTATACAAATAAGGGATTTATTGCCCTAACCAGACCTCCAGGCCCAAGTGAGCAAGAATTACAGCCTGAAGGGCTTGACCAACCTGAGAACATCTCTACTGCACAGGAACCCTCGGCACAATCCGTCCAGGATGAGTCTCCTGAGGATACAGACTGTCCCGTCACAAGCAGCGTAGCTTCAGAAGATGCCGGCGCACCTAAGAATAAGACAATAATGAAGATGATAGCAAATGCCTACATGAAACGTTTTCAACCTGCTCAACATTACCCATTAAGACACAAGAGACATGTGGTCCCCAAAAGAGAAATTATACCAGTGGAGGTAACCACAGAATCCAAACAAACAGCAGCATCCACAGCAGGGCCAACTATTGGCCAGTTACGACACCTGCTTACAAAGTCTGGTGCAAAGACAATAACCCGTCCATCTAGCAGTAGTGGTATCATATCTTTGACTCAGACCTTCTGCCCGGTGGTAGTTCTTGAGACCCGCCAAAAGCTTATTGATTCTAGCAATAGGGCCACACAGGGGAGATATCAATGTGGCCGCTGCCGGAGAGTTTTTCAGGATTTGGACAGCTTGACAGTGCATCATGCCTTACACAGGAAAGAGATAGTGAAGTGTTGTCGTCACTGTAAACAACTGATGATTGGAAAACCACCCCTGCCAGTCAACCACATCTGTCCCCTGGCTCCCCAGCACCTTACCTCAGTGGGGAGTAAGTACCCCTCTATCAACAAGACTGCATCATTCCATAATCAAAAGCAAAAGAGGCAACAACAGCAAAGAGGCTTCCAAAATGTTAAAGCTAGGACGCCATACTTTTGTCAAGTGTGCAAGCACAGCTATGCCCGTAGGTATAATCTCAATGTGCACAAGTGTCAGGGGCCACCCCATCCTTCTGCATTTGGGACAAACATTAAAGCAAGGGAGCCTGTCACAGGCATCAACCAGAGGCCTCTGATCTCCAAAAGCATTGGTGTGGGCACTGACATCACTCGTCAGATAAAGGAGGAGGTGATTGCTGCAAGGCAACATCCTCAGTTTACTGATTTGCTCTGGTCCGGTTCACCTAAAAGCTTCTCATCCTTCGATCCCAAAGTTTCCAAACATGTAACACCAGGAGAAATTGATTCAGGATCTGCGACACTACAGCAAGGAGATGGAGTAGGTGAAGGGGACAACGCAGCAGGTAGTTTTAAACAAGGAGGGAGAGATGGAGAATGGACAATGCCTTTAGATGATTCTGAGATCGACGTGCTGATTGAGGCAGTAGATGCAGAAGACGACGATGATTTAATGCTACAAGAACCTATTTCTCAGGGTAATGTCGAGTCCACCAAGGATGGCGTGCCTTATTTCATAAAAGACGGTGCTAGACGTTTTCCCTGCTATAGATGTCAGAAAACTTACAGTCGAGGGTGCACATTAAAAAAGCATCAAAGGCTGTGTGGAAATAGGTCATTTCTGCCACAATCTACCTACGGGGCTGTAGCACAGAAAGTTAACAAGGGTCAATTCCAATTCGATTGCTATGTCTGTGGGAGGAGCTTTAACCGCAAAGATAACATGTTGGTTCATAGGAAGAAGTGCCAGTTAAGTAGAACCGTGGCCAGGAATGATAATGGACATTTACAACAGTGCATATCAGCAGCCCAGGCACCACCACGTCTCGGGGCACAAAGTAGTAAAAGTCAGGAAGATAATGGGGCAAATTGGGGTATTATGTCATTGCCCAATGTTCTCCCCAGGAGAGTGACGTGTGAGTGTGGGGCAGGCTTCACTTCCCCACGGCTCCTCCTAGAGCATTTGCAAAAGCATGCACAGGAGTCCTACACCTGCCCCACATGTGGTGAGACACTGAGTTCCTGGGCAGACTATGAAGTCCACCTACAAGTGCACATGCAGCCTCGGCACCAGATGTACGGGGGAATGCAACCGCAGAGCTCTCCACCTCTACTGCTGAGGTTTCCACAGCAGCCACGTCAACGTCGGCAGCCCCTGCCAAAGCAGCGACCTGCGCTTCCGCAACACTCTCTGCCAGCGCAGCGCCCTCAGCCAAATCAACAACCTCTGCGGAAGCCTAGGAAGCAGCAGCCGCGCAGTGTGTGCATACGATGCAGCAACACCTTTTGCAGTCGGGGCGCGCTGCTAAAGCACCTCTCCTGGAATCGGTGCAAAGGTGACAGAGGTGCCGTTTCAGCGAAGGCAAACCACTGTTCTCGCTGCAGCATGGACTTCCCCAATGGCCTCAGCCTCAAGTTTCACCAGCTAAATGGAATGTGCAAACCTGCCTTTAAGCCCATGCGTTGCCCTGTGTGCGTGCGCTGGTTTGGCACTGTGGAGGGACTCCAGAAACACCTGCAAACACATGACCAGACCAATTCGTTCCGCTGCCTCATCTGCCAGCGCCTCTATCCCAGCCTCCGGTCACTGAAAGATCACCGCAGAAAGGTCCATTACATTTTGTCTGGAGACACAGCGCAGGTTACAGAATAATGAGAATGAATGCTCTGAAAATCAAAATCCAAGAGAACATATATGAACAAAGATTTTAGCAAAGTAATGTTTTTGCAAGATCGGTTATTGAGTTGAGGGATGTCTTGTGTAACCATATAATCATTTTATTGTACTATACTACTTTCATTCTATTTTCACTGTCTAGCAATAGACTTTTCTTGCTCACTTGAACCTATTTTCATGGTCATAGTTGTAAACTGTTGTATTGTGCTGTAAAATGCAATGATGTTCTTAGCTTGTTCTTAAAGGGATACTTTGGGATTTTGGCAATGAAGCCCTTTATCTACTTCCCCAGGGTCTGATAAACTCATGAATACCATTTTTATGTCTCTGCATAAAGTATGAAGGAAGTTAGAGGTAGTTTTGCTAGTTACCGTAGACTTTGTCATTGCGCTAACGCTAGTTAGCAACTTCCTTAAAACTGCACGCGGAGACTTAAAAATGGTATCCACAAGTTCATCTGACTCTGGGAAGTAGATGAAGGGCTTCATTGCCAAAATCCTGAAGAGTCCCTTTAACTCCTCTTCAGCCATCATTAAAATGTGCCACTTATTGTTCAAGTGCTATTTTAGGTTGTGCAAAAACGTTGATGGTTATATCTTAAGTGTGGTAGCTATCAGTGCATTGTGGAGGAAACAATTGTAAGTGAATATACACTACAGAGTATGTGCACACCTGCTCGTCGAACTTCATTCCAAAATCATGAGCATTAATATGGAGTTGGTCCCCCCCTTTGCTCCTATAACAGAATCCACTCTTCTTGGAAGGCTTTCCACTAGATGTTGGAACATTGCTGCGGGAACTAGCTTCCATTCAGCCACGAGCATTAGTGAGGTCGGGCACTGATGTTGGGCGATTAGGCCTGGCTCGCAGTCGGCGTTCCCATTCATCCCAAAGGTGTTCGGTGGGGTTGAGGTCAGGGCTCTGTGCAGGCCAGTCAAGTTCTTCCTCACCGAACTCGACAAACCATTTCTGTATGGACCTCGCTTTGTGCACAGGGGCATTGTCATGCTGAAACAGGAAAGGGCCTTCCCCAAACTGTTGCCACAAAGTTAGAAGCACAGAATCATCTAGAATGTAATTGTATGCTGTAGCGTTAAGATTTCCTGTCAATGGAAGTAAGGGGCCTAGCCCGAACCCTGAAAAACAGCCCCAGACCACTATTCCTCCTCCACCAAACGTTACAGTTTGCACTGTGCATTAGGGCAGGTAGCGTTCTCCTGGCATCCACCAAACCCAGATTCGTCTGTCTGACTGCCAGATGGTGAAGTGTGATTCATCGCTCCAGAGAACACGTTTCCATTGCTCCAATGGCGGCGAGCTTTACACCACTCCAGCCGACGCTTGGCATTGCGCATGGGGATCTTAGGCTTGTGTGCGGCTGCTCGGCCATGGAAACCATTTCATGGAACTCCCGACGAACAGTTCTTGTGCTGATGTTCCATACTGGATCTGGAAGCTCGGTAATGAGTGTTGCAACTGAGGACAGACAATTTTTACGCGCTTCAGCACTCGGCGGTCCTGTTCTGTGAGCTAGGCGTTTCCACTTCACAATAACGGCACTTACAGTTGACCAGGGCAGCTCTAGCAGGGCAGACATTTGACGAACTGACTTGTTGGAAAGGTGGCATCGTATGATGGTGCTACGTTGAAAGTCACTGAGCTGTTCAGTAAGGTCATTCTACTGCCAGTGTTTGTCTATGGAGATTGCATGGTGGTGTGCTCAATTTTATTCACCTGTCAGCAACGGGTGTGGCTGAAATAGCCGAATCCACTAATTTTAAGGGTTGTCCACATACTTTTGTGTGTGTGTGTGTATGTATAGTGCATCTGAGCACTTCCATCAAAACAGAAATGTATAGGAAATAGCATGTAGTGTGTGTTGCTCCTTGTTTTAATAAATCCCAATTAATAGATGAAAGATTTGAGTTGATTGTCACTAACAAGGTTTCCAATCATTTTATGTGTATGAATTACCTGACAGAAAAACTCATGACAGGCCTGATGGAAACAGAACATTTCTTGGTAAAATGTCCTAATGTCGACAAAAGAAATATGCCACACAAGTAAACAATGCGATGGTAACCTATTGAATGTTTAATTTATTTGGTACGTAAAAAACATAAGCAAAAAATGCTTTTTATGTGGGGTCCTATTAGTTTGTAGCCCAAATGGTTCGGACACTACCAAACAGAAGTCGACCTTGCCGACTTCAGACGAATCTCGACACTTGTGGTGTTTATGAGAGTATCCCCTTTCCAAAGAGAGGTCATAATAGTTTGTAGGTCAAACAACAGACGTTTTCGTGAGAAGACCAGTTTTCGGGATGTCTCATGGTCTGACAACCACTCAAGCCCTTTCACCGCAGATGCGGAAGGGCGACACTGGGGGATGTGGCGGATTGAGATGCAGCCAATGCAAAGAAAAAGCATCTCTAGTTTAAACTGACTTTTGATGGGCATTTTTTAAATGTAATTTAGATTAATTCACCGGTGCGTTAATCGACTCTAGGGGGCTAACATCCGTTTTTGTGTGCCACGAATGAAGTAGGAGGTAAAGGCTATAATATTTACATAATCTTCCCATTTAAAAGACTGGTACTATTTGGTGAAATGTAAATGGACCACAGGGGGACTGACTATGGAGGACTAAAAGTGCCACAATTAAATAAATAAATACACCATTAAATAATTACTTAAATGTGTCATTAATTAATTCAAATTAGAATTAAATACATAAATGTGTAATTAAATGTATCATTAATTAATTCAAATACCGATTCATTTTATGTAAAATACATATATAATAATTTCACTATTTACATTTACATTTCATGGTCCTGCGTTGCAGTGATTCATGAATTACTTAAAACTGTCAAACTGACCCATCAAAGTCAGTGGGCGGGGCTAACGCGAATCTAGTCTGATCCATTGCTTTGGTCTGAAGTAGAGTAGGCCAACCTGGATAGAGACAATGGAGGATCTCCGTGAACTTTCCAGGGAGTTGGTTAGAGACATTTTAAACTTAGCAGAGGATGTAGAAGCAGGACCTGCTGACATTATCCGGAATTGATTTGTCTTGGCTTGATGCAGAGGGTAACCAATCAGGCGTTAGGTTCCGCCTACCAAGTTTTGATGGGTCAGTTTGACAGTTTTAAGTAATTCAGGAAGCACTCCAACGCAGGACCATGAAATGTAAATGTAAATAGTGAAATTATTATATATGTATTTTACATAAAATGAATCGGTATTTGAATTAATTAATGACACATTTAATAACACATTTATGTATTTAATTCTAATTTTAATTAATTAATGACACATTTAAGTAATTATTTAATGGTGTATTTATTTATTTAATTGTGGCACTTTTAGTCCTCCATAACTGACTAGTTGACCATTAAAGCTTAAAAAGGAGCATCTAAAAACTGTATATTTCACAGACTTGTTTTTAGGAATGCATGTGTGATAATGAATATGTTGATAATTGAGCATTTTTCCAATCTTTGCCTTCTTCCTAGCGTCGTACAAACCATCCTGATCTCGCGAATTTACGTTCTGTGTAGCGGAACGGAATGTAAACTCGTGAGATCAGGATGATTTGTACTAGGCTAGCTCCCCTCTTCCCTTCATTCACACATTACCAGACTCAACCAGAGATACTGGATATAATGACACGATGCTTGTCTCCGCCCTAACAATGAGATTATTGTCCACAGAGTGGAACAGCGGGCTGTCAAACTCCCGCCTATTCTTCTCTTTGGATTGGTGGATACATATCGTCGTTTTAATATCTATTTGAATATGCAATTAGGGGTGTTAACGTCAACCGCCTGTATTCAATGGCGAGTGAGATGCTACGCTAGCTTCATAAATATACATAGATGCCTCAATTTTCACCAGGAATAACCAGGAGTGTTTTTTCTCCAAGTAGCCGGGATGTCCCGTGCATCACACTTATATCAGTACGCTTGTTACAACCTAAGCATTACGAAACTTCTATTTGATCAAATAAACATGTATAAAAACAGCTATTAATTTTTATCTTGACTAAATTCGACATTGACCCCCATACAAAAATGTATCTCTTGCTAAGTAATTAATGTTGAAGCTGAACGAGAGATTCACTGAAGATGGCGGAAGCCGATGATGAAGTGGAATCTGAATACAATGGCGGGAGAATTGGAGTATTGTTCAAAAGAATGGAAAACTGAGCAAAGTAGGGTACAGTGATGAGAATGACCCTTCGTATCTAGTAGGAGTACGGTTTGTTAATAAGGAGCAGCTGAACAGAGTACCAATCTTGAAGAAACCATTTGAGTTATCCAAACTGGTGGGTTAAGTGAAGGATATGAGGATCACGAGAGGCGGGCTTGTTTAGATGTTTTGTGATTCTGCGGATCAGAAGGAAAGTGCGTTGTGTCTTAATCGATTTGAAAAGTTTGAAGTGTTGTGTGTGTCGCTTCGGAACAGGGCACCCCTTAAGGGGGTTATATCTGGTGTTTCGTGGGAAATTGATTTGGAAGAGATGAAAAATATTCCTGGAGTGATTGAAGCACGTCGGATGAATCGAGTGGTGAATAGGGAAAAAGTGAAGAGTTTATGTTCTTTTTTTATTTATTTTTATGGAGTCTCCCTAATGAAGTGCGGTTAGCTCAGAGTTAGAGCATTTATCCCAAGAACAATGCAGTGTGAACATTGTAAAGCTTTTGGTTATGTAGAAAGTGTTTGCAGAAGGGAGAAGCCAAGATGTACAATATGTGGAAAATATCATATTATGTGTTATAAAGTGAAGAAAATGTGACATGTTGTAATTGCGGTGGGAATCATGAAGCCACGTCTTCTGAATGCCCCACAAGGGTTAAGGAGAATGAGGTGGCCAAAGTCAGGGTTGTACAGAGCATTTCATATGCAGAAGCTGTGAAAAGGGTTGAGGGTTTGAATGTTGCACCAGAAGAGTCCATGATAGTGGATAGGTCTTCATTGCAGGCTGCAGGATTGTCTTACACCAAGAGGATCCTGACATTTTAAAGGTTAAAAAGGTGGACTTTGTGGCCTTTATCACAATGGTGATAAATGGCACTGCCAATATGGAGAAAAGATCTAGGAAGATTGAAATCATTGTGATTGCAGCGGAGCGGTTCCTGGGGCTGAAAGATTTCACAGCAAAGGATTTACATGGAATATTAGCCAAAGCCGTACCACCTTCTCAGGTCCTACGGCCTGAGAAGGGAGATATGGAGAACCAAAAGAAGGAAGAAGTGGACGTTTTGTTTTGTTTGGCAATGTACTATTTTTATTAGGGTGGATTGTTAGAATCAAAGTATGGATTTTATTTTATTTTGGGTTTCAAACCGTCCAGTTGGTGGCGGCAATACAACTTTTGGATGTAGTCCTCCATAAAACCACCAGAAGAAGAAAAAGTAACGTTATTGTGGACAGATAGGCCCTTTTCACGTGACGTCAGACAACTTCCGTTCTGCCGCGATGCAGGTTATGTTTACATCCGGTGTCGCTTAGGAACGCTTAGCTAGTAGCACATCATTATGGAGTTCACCCAGTCCCTTTCACATCTGCCACCAATACGACTTAACGACGTAGAACGACTTGCTGACAAGTGGTCCCTTACTTCAAGATCGAAGCTTGATAAAGGCTACAAGTTCTTCGTTTCTCCTGAAGCCCAGCTGCAACACGACACAGAAACATAAATAGTTCATCAATAAGTGGAAGTTTTCGGTGAGGGCTAGGTGTCACATGTGCCGTTTGCTGTGCCTTAGACCAGTATACAAGCCGTGAAGCAGAGGGATAAACAGAATCCCAAAACACAGTGAAGACCTCCTTTGAGCTGAATCGTGTGTAGTAGCGATAGTCCTCATCTGTGACACAAAAATTAAAAAGGAGTGGATGCTGCTTCTTAACTGTCAGGTGCTGGATCTCAATTTCTAGGGACAACACTTGCAGCTCCAACTCTCGAATTCTTTGAGTAGCACTGTCCAGTTTACCTTAAGGGGAAGAAAAAGCATACATGTTGGTAGGTTAGTTATTACTCATCTATCCCATCCCATTTTCAATAAATAAAACTGAAGAAGCTTCTAAGATGGATGAGGTTTAAAACGCCAAGTCTTTTCACAGAGAGACCAGTTACTCCAAATCGTAGTATAAAATAGTATTTTTACTTAACTGCCATATACTTTTACTTTTTTTGCCAAACAGATACATGGTTACTCTTATTTGTAATACTAACCAGGAGAAGGACGGCAGGCATAGTCGTGATCGTTTGTCACTGCAGGCAAAGCACCCTCTGTGCTGTCAGGCATCTCATGATCAGAATCATCCAGGACAGCAACACCAAGACGCTTTCTTGCTCGCTGGTAAACTGACTCCCGAGCTTGTGAGCCGCCTCCTATATGTGTGAAATTAACCATATGCTTGTCATGATACATTTTGGTAATCACTTTTCAGTCCCTAAAATGACAAAATGTAGCAGCTATATTGCATCAGGATTAAATTATTAAACATTTTGTACAAGTAATATATTATTGGATTACAGTAGTATTACGTTTAACGCTGTCTACCTATCCTTACCCCAATCATTCCAGTGGAATCTAGACGGCACTGATCCCTGTTTAATACGGATCCGTCCACTGGCCGATGTGTATCTATCCTCAGGGGGAAAGTGCTGACTGCAAACAAAGGTGCTCCCACGAAGAATCTTAAAACTTGGTCCCTCATCTCTCCTGATCGCCCTCACCCAACGGGCACGTATTTCTCCATCAACAGGGAAATCGTGAAAACTCAGATACGGGAATTTCTGTTTGTTGTTTGAACAAAATGGTACACTGCAATAGCATCTTCTCGAAGATTGTGCCATGCTTCGGTGTTGGATGGGATACTGTTGCGATACAGACACCGGGAGAAAAGAAACAGCTAAATTAACATTCAGCTTTGACCAGGAATCAATATTTATCTAGCTATCATGCACAACAGTATTTGAATAGGTGAGTTACTATACATTCATGAATAAACTAACTGCCTAACAAAGGGTTAGATAGCTAGCTAAGTAAACTTGTTACATTACAGCCAGGCAGCAATGTAACGCTACCTTTTAACGTTATCGGTATCTGGTACTAAGTTGTTGTTAGCTAACGTTAGCCCACTTTTAAGTAACTAAGGCAGTGAACAATTATGAATTAACAATAACGTTAGCAAGTTACAAACCATTGCATATACGTAAACATTATTACTCTTAACTTTACTAATTTAACTTAAACGTACCTTTTGGAATTTGTTCAAGTAGCTAGCTTGCTAGTTAGTGGTCAACAGTTGTATTTTCGTTGAGAAGTCTCAGGTTACGGGCGAACGGAAGTGAAGTTAACCTGCTACGCGGAAAGGCGGAAGTTAGATGACGTCATCGTGAAAAGGGCCTATTTTGGGCTGAGTAATCCCTCTCGCTTCGCCTCTTCCTTTTTGACTCAACTAATCAACTTGCATTCTCCAACCCGACAGGCGGCAGTGTTACATTGTATTTGCAAGTTTACCCGCCAACGAAACGAAGTAAGTTGTATTTTCCACCTCGCTGCCGTGTTCCAAAATTCAGCCTATAAGGTTATGAAATATGAATAAGGCTACGTAGCAATAGCATAGCTAAATTACAAATGTCCGAATTTTAGATGATCAATGGCAGTAATATGAACGTGGACAGCAGTGACTCGCAGGTGTAAGGTAATGCTGCTAACGTTAGCTAGGCTAGCTATGTTTGGGGGATGGATAGCTAACGTTAGCTAGCTAACTATACTAACAAACATTTCCTAGGCTGGCTGGCTGGCTATATAGTTAGGTGTGTATATATACCAAATATAAGTACTTGTGTCGATCTATTATTAAGCTATAGTTTTCAGATTGGGTTTTCGCTTTTGAACACCCCGCTGGTCCAAGAAACAAAGACCGCCATATAGTCCATGATGAGGCTGACCCCCAAATATGGACCAGCGCCGGGCTTAATTTTGGGTGACGACGTTTCATAATGATTTACGACCCAGGTGTTAGCTGGCTTCTATAAGTATGTAGCTAACTTGCTACATATAGTGAAGTTATCGATATCACACAACTACTTAACAAGTTAGCTAGTTAAGTCTAAAGGCTAGCACACCCTACAGCTACCTACTGTTGTGTTGCTGAATTATGTGCTCCTCTTTTTATGCAATACTTCCCTGTGGATATATCATTTGTAATCAGTACTGTTGAACAGGCTTTCAAAACTAATATCCTTTTTGTTACTTCAGACACTCCAGAGAGACCCTATTCTACATGAATCATCGCATCAAGGACTGGTCAAGATGCAAAAGCGGAACTATATGAAAGGGAAAAGGGAGCTTGGTGATGGTGGACCCCCTTTTTGCTTTAGTTGTGAAATGATCTTTCCAGACCAAACGTCATTTCATGATCACTTTTGTCCAGCGGCGGGTTACATCTGCTCCTGTGGAACAGAGTTCTCCATGTATGTTGATATGATGGACCACAGCGGATTACATGAACCAGGCCACACCGTAATTAATTATAGCACCATAAAGAAGGAACAATATCAGAGGGAGAGGGAGTACAAGGAGCAGCTTTCGAGGCTGGTATTGAAGGCGGGGCAGGGAAGCTGGGCTGGGCAGGAAAGCTGGGCTGTGCCTGCACCAACTCCGATGCTATTGGCCCCTATGCAACAAGCCACAAAGCCTCCACCTGGTCCAAGTGCCCCAACAACGGACCTCTGGCACCAATTCCAGCCTGTGGTGTTGGTGGAGACCCTGCGCAAGTTTGGTAGGACAAAGCCCTACAGGTGTGCCTACTGTGAACTGGGCTTTGCAACAAAAGACTTACTCTTATGGCACCACAACACTCATGCAAGAAATAAAGTCCATGGCTGCCTGCGGTGCGGGTTGCTCCTGCTCAGCAACAACAAGTCACCCCAGCCTGGCCACCACCAGTGTGGCTCTTATCGGGCAACTCCTGAAACCAGATTCACCACTGCCACAGTGCTGAGTAACAGGAAACAGCCCGCGGGGTATGCTAAGAAGGTTGTCCAGCGTCAGCACTGTCCTGACCCGTTCAATGGGGAGCTACAGCTAGGGATGCATATGGTCTCACAGCAGCCCGTTCCAGGGACATCTGGAACAAAATACTTGAAGTGTAGAGTGTGTCAGGAGCTCTTCCAAACTGTCAAGCTGCTCGAGAGGCACCGTTGCACAATGGCGGCGTCCTTTTTTGCGCAGGAACTGGGTCAGACGTCTGGCAAACAGCTCAATGGTCACAGCAAAGGGAAGGAGGGGACCAGCCCATACTCCTTGCCTCGAAGGAATGGTGACAAGGAGCTGGCGTTCAACATTCAAACTTCGACGAATGTAACTGTATACGACCACAAGGCAGTAGGCCCAGATAGGGGCACCGGGTTGTCTGCCGTTTCTGTAAAAACAGAGGTTTCGGATGATGACTGTTTTGTGATTGACGATGCGTTCTCGTGCTAGTCGGAACTAGGAAACTCTGAAATTTCCGACTTGCTAACTGGTTGAACTCGGCACGTGTATAACTACAACCAGTTAGCAAGTAGGACATTTCCGTGTTTCCTAGTTCTGACTAGCACGTGAATGTGGCATAAAAGCGCCTTCACCAAACCAAGTCAGCTGTTATACCAACAATTAACCTCTTCCCTCCCAGTACTGCAGACATGAATAGTGCAAATGTGAACCCACTGCATTTGCAACGGACATAAACATCTTCTATGGGGTTTGGTCCCTTTTTGTAAGGTTATCTTATCTAACTATTCAATTTAAAACTAATCTGTCAGTAGCCTAGATTTTATTTTTTACCCCGTTTTTTAATTTTATTTTGAGTTGTGTGTTTGTCAAATGACATTGAAAATGTTACATATGCAGTATCAAATCAGTCTGTATGGGTCAGATAACCACAAACATTGTATGATAGTTTGTCTTTTGAAAATGCTGTTAGTTTTTTTTACAGTAGCTTAGCTGAACATTTGGTATAAGCAGCATTGGCCATTAGCCATTTATGTGGTCTTGGAATAAAATATTGTTTTGTTTCCGCTCTCTCCCTTTCCTTTGTAGCAACTAAGGTGTAATTATCTTTGTGTGTCTTTCATATTTCAGGGACTAATGCAATAGCTACAGCCATAAGTGATGGCTGGAAAAGGCTATACAAACACTCCTGACCTGCAAAACACATTTTTATTTCAGAATTACTTAAAATAAGGTTACGGTTAGAGGTAGGGTTAAGGTAAGGGTCAGTTTTAGATTTTGGTAGGTTGTTTTACAAGTCACGGTCTGTTATAGCCTCTGCCAATTAAGCATAATGAATATGCAGATAATGTATTCAATGATTGCTTGGGATAGCTCTCTGACATAGTTTGTCACTTGTGTATCCACATAGCATAGAAAAATAGAGGTTAGTCGTCTTAGGATATTTTGATATGAGAATTTTATAAGCACCGCACAGAAAGTTGTTTTGGGAAATAATTAGTATTAATTATTTTACACCGGTTGTCCACCTTTGATGAGGTAAGCAGGTGACGCCATTTCCGGCCTACCGGATGGTGAGTGAGGAGAAAAAACAATTGAATCACGAATACAATAAGCTCAAATTGTAAACAATGTCACACAACATTGTATCTGAACGTTGGCGAAAACATGAATGTTATGTGCAATGCATTATTTATACGTTTTGATATTTGTCGGCTTTGGACTACAACACGGTATGTTGACATTAGCTAGCTAGTAGCTTTCATCATGTCGACAGGTATCTAACTGGTGGTTCGAGGACAAGTCTGCACTAACACATATTTGGGTGAGTAACCACGAGTCTTACATTAAACAAATCTAGTTATGGCGGGCATGTTTCTTCTTTAGCTAGCTAGCTAACTGGATTTAGAGCATGTTTTCTAACATGTCGGCCTACCTGCAGAATTTCGCTATAGCTAACGTTAGTTGACCCAGTGCCTTCAGAAAGTATTCACACCCCTTGAGTTTTTCCACTTTTTGTTGTGTTATAGCCTGAATTTAAAATTGAGATTTTGTCACAGGCTACACACAATACCCCATAATGTCAAAGTGGAATTATGTTTTTAGATTTTTTTACAAATGAAAAGCTGAAATGTCTTGAGTCAATAAGTGTTCAACCCCTTTGTTATGGCAAGCCTAAATAAGTTCAGGAGTAAAAATGTGCTTAAGTTGCATGGGCTCACTCTGTGTGCAATAGTGTTTAACATGATTTTTGAACGACTATCTCATCTCTGTACATACAATTATCTGTAAGGTCCCTCAGTCGAGTTGTGAATTTCAGACAGATTCAACCACAAAGACCAGGGAGATTTTCCAATGTTTTGCAAAGAAGGGCACCTATTCGTAGATGGGTAAAAATAAAAATGCAGACATTGAATATCCCTTTGAACTTGAAGTTATTAATTACACTGGATGGTGTATCAATACACCCAGTCACAACAAAGATACAGGCGTCCTTCCTAACTCAGTTGCCAGAGAGGATGGATCAACAACATTGTAGTTACTCCACAATAATAACATAAATGACAGTGAAAGAAGGAAGCCTGTACAGAATAAACATTCCAAAATATGCATCCCGTTTGCAATAAGGCACTAAAGTAAAACTGCAAATGTGGCAAAGAAATTAACTTTATGTCCTGAATACAAAGCGTTATGTTTGGGGCAAATCCAACATTTACATTTACGTCATTTAGCAGAAGCTCTTATCCAGAGCGACTTACAAATTGGTGCATTCAAGTTATGATAGCCAGTGGGACAACCACTTATTATTTATTTTTTTATAGGGGGGGTAGAAGTATTACTTTAATACTATTCCAGGTATTCCTTAAAGAGGTAGGGTTTCAAGTGTCTCCGGAAGGTGGTCAGTGACTCCGCTGTCGTGGTGGAGCTTGTTCCACCATTGGGGTGCCAGAGAAGTGAATAGCTTTGACTGGGCTGTGCGGGAACTGTGCTTCCGTAGAGGTAGGGGGGCTAGCAGGCCAGAGGTGGATGAACATAGTGCCCTCGTTTGGGTGTAGGGTCTGATCAGAGCCTGAAGGTAATGAGGTGCCGTTCCCCTCACAGCTCCGTAGGCAAGCACCATGGTCTTGTAGTAGATGCGAGCTTCAACTGGAAGCCAGTGGAGTGTGCGGAGGAGCGGGGTGACATAAGAGAACTTGGGAAGGTTGAACACCAGACGGGCTGCAGCGTTCTGGATAAGTTGTAAGGGTTTAATGGCACAGGCAGGGAGCCCAGCCAACAGCGAGTTGCAGTAATCCAGACGGGAGATGACAAGTGCCTGGATTAGGACCTGTGCCGCTTCCTGTGTAAGGCAGGGTCGTACTCTCCGAATGTTGTAGAGCATGAACCTGCAGGATCAGGTCACCGCTTTGATGTTAGCGGAGAACAACAGGGTGTTGTCCAGGGTCACGCCAAGGTTCTTTGCACTCTGGGAGGAGGACACAATGGAGTTGTCAACCGTGATGGCGAGATCATGGAGCGGGCAGTCCTTCCCCGGGAGGAAGAGCAGCTCGGTCTTGCCGAGGTTCAGCTTGAGGTGGTGATCCGACATCCACACTGATATGTCTGCCAGACATGCAGAGATGCGATTCGCCACCTGGTTATCAGAAGGGGGAATGGAGAAAGTAATTGTGTGTCGTCTGCGTAGCAATGATAGGAGAGACCATGTGAGGATATGACAGAGCCAAGTGACTTGGTTTATAGAGAGAATAGGAGAGGGCCTAGAACTGAGCCCTGGGGGACACCAGTGGTGAGAGCATGTGGTGCGGAGACAGATTCTCGCCACGCCACCTGGTAGGAGCGACGTCAGGTAGGACGCAATCCAAGAGTGAGCAGCGCCGGAGATGCCCAACTCGGAGAGGGTGGAGAGGAGGATCTGATGGTTCACAGTATCAAAGGCAGCAGATAGGTCTAGAAGGATAAGAGCAGAGGAGAGAGAGTTAGCTTTAGCAGTGCGGAGAGCCTCCGTGACACGGAAGAGCAGTCTCAGTTGAATGACCAGTCTTGAAACCTGACTGGTTTGGATCAAGAAGGTAATTCTGAGAGAGATAGCAGGAGAGTTGGCTAGAGACGGCACGCTCAAGAGTTTTGGAGAGAAAAGACAGAAGGGATACTGGTCTGTAGTTGTTGACATCAGAGGGATCAAGTATAGGTTTTTTGAGGGATGCAACTCTCGCTCTCTTGAAGACTGAAGGGACATGGCCAGCCGTCAAGGATGAGTTGTTGAGCGAGGTGAGGTAAGGGAGAAGGTCTCCGGAAATGGTCTGGAGAAGAGAGGAGGGGATAGGGTCAAGCGGGCAGGTTGTTGGGTGGCCGGCCGTCACAAGTCGCAAGATTTCATCTGGAGAGAGAGGGGAGAAAGAAGTCAAAGCATAGGGTAGGGCAGGGCAGTGTGAGCAGGACCAGCGGTGTCATTTGACTTAATAAATGAGGATCGGATGTCGTCAAACTTCTTTTCAAAATGGTTGACGAAGTCATCCACAGAGAGGGAGGAGGGGGGGGGGAGGAGGAGGATTCAGCAGGGAGGATAAGGTGGTAAAGAGCTTCCTAGGGTTAGAGGCAGAGGCTTGAAATTTAGAGTGGTAGAAAGTGGCTTTAGCAGCAGAAACGGAGGAAGAGAATGTAGAGAGGAAGGAGTGAAAAGATGACAGGTCCGCAGGGAGTCTAGTTTTCCTCAATTTCCGCTCGGCTGCCCGGAGCCCTGTTCTGTGAGCTCGTCAAGCCACGGAGCAGGAGGGGAGGACCGAGCTGGCCGGGAGGATAGGGGACGTAGAGAGTCAAAAGATGCAGAAAGGGAGGAGAGGAGGGTTGAGGAGGCAGAATCAGGAGATCGGAGGGAGAAGGATTTAGCAGAGGGAAGAGATGATAGGATGGAAGAGGAGAGGGTAGCGGTAGAGAGAGAGAGCGAAGGTTGCGACGGCACATTACCATCTGAGTAGGGGCAGAGTGAGTAGTGTTGGAGGAGAGCGAGAGAGAAAAGGATACAAAGTAGTGGTCGGAGACTTGGAGTGAAATTAGTAGAAGAACAGTATCTAGTAAAGATGAGGTCAAGCGTATTGCCTGCCTTGTGAGTAGGGGGGGACGGTGAGAGGGTGAGGTCAAAAGAGGAAAGGAGTGGAAAGAAGGAGGCAGAGAGAAATGAGTCAAAGGCAGACGTAGGGAGGTTAAAGTCACCCAGAACTGTGAGGGGTGAGCCATCCTCAGGAAAGGAACTTATCAAGGCGTCAAGCTCATTGATGAACTCTCCAAGGGAACCTGGAGGGCGATAAATGACAAAAATGTTCAGCTTGAATGGGCTAGCGACTGTGACAGCATGGCATTCAAATGAGGAGATAGACAGATGGGTCAGGTGGAAAGGAGAGATGAGGATTCCTGTGCCACTGCCGCGCTGACCAGATGCTCTCGGGGTATGCGAGAACACATGATCAGACGAGGAAAGAGCAGTAGGAGTAGCAGTGTTTTCTGTGGTAATGCATGTTTCCGTCAGCGTCAAGAAATCGAGGGACTGGAGGGTAGCATAGGCTGAGATTAACTCTGCCTTGTTGGCTGCAGAACGGCAGTTCCAGAGGCTGCCGGAGACCTGGAACTCCACGTGGGTCGTGCGCGCAGGGACCACCAGATTAGAGTGGCAGCAGCCACGTGGTGTGAAGCGTTTGTATGGCCTGTGCAGAGAGGAGAGAACAGGGATAGACAGACACATAGTTGACAGGCTACAATAATGCAAAGGAGATCGGAATGAAATTAACTAAACATCTGGGAAAGCTAGAGAGCGGGGCCTCCCTCACTTACGTTTCACTGAAACACTCAAATATAACTCTCCCAACTTCCACTTTAGAAATGATAGAGTACCACTCTTCATATTTTCAGGCATGGAGGTAGCTGCATCATGTTATGGGATGCTTGTCATCGGCAAGGACTAGGGAGTTTTTTATTTTTATAAAAATAAACGGAATAGAGCTCAGCACAGGCAAAATCCTAGAGGAAAACCTGGTTCAGTCTGCTTTCCAACAGACACTGGGAGACAATTCATCTTTCAACAGGACAATAACCTAAAACACAAAGCCAAATATACACAGGAGTTGCTTACCAAGATGACATTGAATGTTCCTGAGTGGCCTAGTTACAGTTTTGACATAAATCGGCTTCAAAATCTATGGCAAGACTTGAAAATGACTGTCTGACAATGATCAACAATCAACTTGACAGAGCTTGAAGTATTTAAAAAAGAATGTGTAAATATTGTACAATCCAGCTGTGCAATGTTCTTTGAGCAGTGGTGTCAAGCTCATTCCAGGGAGGGCCTAGTGTCTGCTGGGTTTAGTTTTTTTACTTTCAATTAAGACCTAGACAACCAGGTGAGGGGAGTTACTTACTAATTAGTTACCTTAATTCAAGTACAAGGAAAGAGCGAAAACCTGCAGACACTTGGCCATCCGTGGAATTAGTTTTTGTCACTTGTGTCTTAGAGACTTACCCAGAAAGACTCACAGCTGTAATCGCTGCCAAAGGTGATTCTAACATGTATTGACTCGGGTGTAAATGAGATATTTCAGTATTTAATTTACAATAAATGTGAGAGAGAGAATCTAAAAACATGTTTTCACTTTGTCATTATAGGGTATTGTGTGTAGAAGGGTGAGAAAATATATTGAATCAGTTTTGAATTCAGGCTGTAACACAATAAAATGTGAAATAAGTCAAGGGGTATGAATACTTTCTGAAGGCACTGTAGCTAGCTGCCTACAGCGACGAGGAATGGATTTGATTTGGGAATTTCCGTAGTTAGTTATTTTCACTTCGATTAGATCTCCTGGATGTCAGACAGCCTCTATGGGTTGTGGTGACTACAACTTATCAATTTGATTCAATGCATGGAAGACAGAAGTTGAAACACTCAAACCCAACAGAACAACAATACATCAGTATGTGAGGTGCATGTGGGCTGCTGTTTGGTGAGACAATTTGAATGACAGCATGGAAATAATATGGGGATAAAATGTTGCACAGGCTGCTAAATACTGGTGCAAAAATACAGACACAAAATGTAGTGGTATGTTTTTATTTATATATATATATATATATATATATATATATATATTTATTTTTTTCAAGTAAGTAGCACAGCCCCATCCCTGTCTTGTCCCAATCTATGGAAGGGGTGTTCTTAGCCATTCTTGCAAGGGGCCCCACAGGGTGGGGGGATTATGTGTTGTGAGGGGCCCCAGAAAGACTGACTAACATTTCTGCTAAGGGGAAGTTAACTCAAAATACAACCTAACATGACTGTTAGGTCGATAACCCAAGACAGTTTTCGAATATGCATTTTGTTAAGTTATGATGTAGAATCAGGTGGCTCAAACCTTTCTTCTGTTAAGGTACCTGGAGACGGTAGTGGGGGTTACCTGGCTAGTTTGTGGTGGAAGAGGAGAAGCGTGTTTTGAACAAAAACTGGATGATCGTTCTTGCCTGGGCTGCTATTGGAGGATCTACGTTAAACATTTACATTTTCCTCATCAGTCCCGCCAGAGAGCCTGCCTAAAAATAAAGACAGTAAGTATTAAAATAGCATAAGAAAGTCACTCGTGATGGAAATACTAGCGTCTTGTTACTAGTATTCCAGAGGCTAGAAAAATTCCATCCTGAATCTAGTTTTAATGAGAATTCTCCTCTTGCCTATGTTTGGTTTGAAAACACAGAGCAAGAGACTGACTGACATGGGAAGTAAAATGTCCTTCAGTAGAGGAGTCAATGATGAGGAAACGGAGTCAGCCGTATCTGCTGTCCATAGCAACCCTCCTGAACCCTTGCCTGCCCTGACTAACGAGAAATCGGTAACTACTGATATTGGCAATGGAGACACTACTGTTCTAATGTGTCCCTCTTCAGGGTGTTTTCATGTCTATAACTGTGTATCTCATACAATATACCCATATGTTTGTCTGATATGTGCAGCGTTTGCCTGTTTCTATATTTGATTAAGACAGGCGCAAAAGGAAAGCATTACCATGTTTATACCCTTTAAAAAATATATATATATATTTTTTTTTTTACAGCCATCTGAAGAGAAGATCAGCAAAGAGGTAGACAACTGCCATAACATGCCCCCTATGAAGGAGCCCTTACAAAGGCCCCAACAACAGAGAAAAAGTAGAAGCCAGCAGAACAAAGTGGTAGCTGAATCCTCTGACACACTGTCACTACCAGGTACCCCTGTTTCGGCTGACCTTCCTAATTCTGGAAAGGTAAACTCTGGTGACATTAATCACAGAAGAACGCGCACAAAGACCCAGGCAAACGTGGAGAAAATGCATGTTAATTCACCTGTTACTGGTCATGCTAAAACTCACTGTGGAAGTGCCAATCCTGAAGGGAATTTATCACTTATTGGGAGTGAGCAAACAATGAACTGTGTCACAAAAGAGCTGGTGGATGTAACAAGGCCAGCAGAGGTAGACGTTGTTAGGAAACGTGGTCGCCCTCACAAGAAGGCAAAGATGCTGCATACTGTGCTACAAACAGAGCAGAGTTCTTCTCATCTGAGCACTGCAGAATCGAAGGATTGGAGTGAAACAATGACTGACAGAGCGAATGCCATTTCTTTTACTACAAACTGTGTGGAAAACAGGGATGACAAGTCTCTCAGAGCTAGGGAAACAAAAGCAGTCCCTCTAAACCGTGAACCAAGCAATACAATGGTGTCTGTTCTTGACTCGTCGCCCCAAGACCATCAACCAGCCGAATCCAGCCCTGTGGCTCTCTCACCCTTGGAACCAAAAAGGAAAAGGGGACGACCGAAGGGGTCGACCAAGAAACGACCAGGAAAAACCATGAACACTATTTCAGTGCAACAATCCCATGTAACAGAAGAAAAAATTGTCATTAAAAAGGAACCTGATGAGATGCTATCTGAAGAGGAAAAGAGAGGAAACATTGGTCCTCAGCCTGAGGAAGCTCCTGTTGAGCCTAAACACAGAGTAGGACGACCACCAAAGAAAACAACGCTCGTGAGGCAGTTTGCATTAGCACAGAGAAAATCACAGAGAAAATCATGTTCCATTGCAGCATCTGTGAATTCCCAGGATATTTCACCACAACATCAGAAGATTGAGACTGAACGTTCACTAGATTATATAGCAAGGCATGTGTCTGTGTCACTTAGTCGCGTTGATTCTCAGAGAGGTGGGAGGTCAAGTGGGACTGCTGATGTGATCTCTAATGTGAAGTGTGAGGATATTGAAATAGAGCTGGGTGATTTTAATTCCGTGGCACAGTCAAATTGTCTCATGTCTTTTCAATGCCACACTGACACCAGTGTGAAGGTTGAGCCCTGTAGTACTAGTTGTGACGGCACTGAGTTCAAAAAGCCACTCAAAGTTGACAAACGCAGAGAAACTGCTGGCACTGCTCCCAGAAAGCGATGCCGGTTCGTTTTTGGAAAAACGAAGTACAAGAAGGGAAAGAGGAAAAGGTGCATTGATAGAGGTAGACTCCAACGTGAGATCTCACAGGGAGATCCAAACACCATGTCAAAGCAGGCCGATGAAGGCAATGGTGACGTTGGAGAGGGGATGGACTGTGGCGAATCAGCATGGGAGTATGAGGGTAACACAAATGACAGCTTTTCAAATGGAAGTAAATCAACAGATGAAGGATTTAAAGATTTACCTGAGAGTCACCAAAATCCAATCATCACTGATGTAAACATATTAGAAACGCATGAGTCCTTTTCGAAATCAGATGTTGTACAAGGTGAGGAATTCACAAGTAAGAAAATCAAGAAGGAGAGAGATGGTGTAGGCGATGAAACTGAATATAACTCAACAAGCAGTTGTCTGAAGGCTAGGGGTCGACCAAAAGGGAGACCAAAAGGCACAGGGAAAACCTGTGAGTACTGCGGTCGCCATTTTGATTTTGTGTCTGTATATACCGTCCATCTACGCACTCATACAGGCGAAAGGCCCTATAAGTGCATTGATTGTGACCAAGACTTTGCCCAGCTATCTAACTTAAAAAGTCATATCAAGAAACATAACAAGCGCTGTGGGCCTCTGAAGTGTCCTTATTGCAAAATCAAGTTCAGTAATTCAAAGGAATTGCTTGCTCATTGCAAGTGGCACTCGCAGAACCCGAACCAGGACTCTGAGTTTGGGAGGAATACGAAGGATAACAGAAATGATGCCACTCATACACCCCCTGTTTCCCTGAAAGAACGGAGGAAAAGGGGGAAAGGGGGGATACTCAAATGCCACATTTGTGGGAAAGTATTTCCCTTTTGGTCTGGTCTACAGGTTCACATACGTATGCACACTGGGGAAAAACCATATATCTGTAAAGTATGTGGGAAAGCCTTTAGTAATCGCTCATCAATTCGTATTCATGAGGTGACACACTGGTCCATTAAGCCTTACAACTGCAATAGGTGTGGGAAGAGTTTCACTCAGTTGTCATCTGCAAAAAAACATCCCTGCAAGGGTCTGCGGGAGAGTAATGACAGAGAAAGCCGGAAGAAGCCTTTCATATCTTTTACATGCCACATCTGCGAAGAGAGATTTGTTCAGCGGCGTCAGTACAAAACCCACCTGAAAACCCATGCTGGTGCGAAGCTCTTTCGCTGTTTATTCTGTGACCAGCTGTTTAGTGTGATGTCAGAATTTGAAGAGCACCACCAATATTGCACCAAAGTTAGGGGGGAGAAGATGACATCCAAATCTGAATTTAGGATTTGGAAACCTAGAGCCCCTAATCAGCAGAGATCGCAGCAGCCAAGGGTCAAGATTCATTCACCAGTCAAGAGTCATTCACCAGTCACCCAATCAGTATTTCCTGCAGCTGCTGATAGTCAACCATTTCAGAACCTTGGACAGAGTTCAGCTTCCTCTGCCTCGTTGCTGAACTGTGAACCTACCCCACAGCAAAAACCAAGTGGTCATCAGTCTTCACAAACCCATCCCAAAAAAGCCATTGCTACAACTCTGCGCCCCTTCCAAACATGCATTATACCCACAAATAATCTCACCCCCCTTGTATCAAAGTTGAACAGCCTAGATCGTAAATCTGACCCAAGGAAGTACTTATGCCCACGTTGTGGACGACTCTTCAGACACACAGGGAGACTCCGAGCCCACATGCTAACTCATGCCCACAGTCAGAGCTACACCTGTGACTGCTGTGGAAAGACCCTGGAAAGCTGGAAAAAGCTTTGGCTCCACCAGCGAGTCCACAGACAGAAACTAGGACGGTTCTCATGTCCAAAGTGTCGTCAAGGTTTCCGCTTTGTTGGGCCCTACAAGCAGCACATGCTGCGAGAACACCCTGAGTACCAGTGGATCGATGAGAGACCAAACAAAACTCTCCAAGGACTTGACCAGCAGCAGTGCCTGCCTTATCAATGTGAGGAGTGCAACACCAGCTTCAGGACACTAGATTTGCTTTTCAATCATCAGCTTTGCCATTCCTCACCAGGTGACCACAGTATGTGGATACAGGACGACTGCTATGATTACTCTCCATCGACACATGAACATGATGTACCTTACAACATGAATGGATTTGAACCTCACATGAACAGTGGCGTAACACACACCCATCAGGAACTCCACCATAGCTACTACCCTTCTCCACCTCTTCAAGCAAACCACCCACAAGGTTCACATCTCCTTCATTACTTTTCCAATCATTCAGACCTACCCCATTCACTGTCACCCCTTATACCCGTGCCTCCCCCAATGCAACACCCAGGTTTCCAACCAGGCCTCCAGTCATATGACTCCACCCAGCCACTCACAAGCTCTCTATCACCACTGTACTCACAGGTAGAGACCATTCCAAACCCTGACAGAAAAGAAGGGAATGTAAACAGGAAGCGGAGTAGAATTTATGGGAATGCGACTAAACGTGCTGCTAGATCCAAGGAGGACAAGGCGACAACGGGGGGGTTGGATTGTGCGGAGTGCGGTGTTCAGTTTCCTGCTGTCTCACAACTGTATGAGCATTATTTGCAGCATGCCAGGGGAGAGGTGTAAGAAGCGAAAATGGGGGACCTTTTTCTATCACAAGGGCACGTTATCCCCCCCCCCCCCCCCCATCTCTTGCTCAGAGGTTTACCTCTATCAGTTTAGAAATGACTCATAGGTCAACCAACAAAAATGGCATTTTTAACACATAAGGAGTTGTTTGGTTGTTGTATTGATGTTTGAGTGTATATTCTGTTGAATGGAGATTTTTACTCTGGTTGCTTGTTGGGCATTAGGGAAGCTGATTACTTTTGGTTGTTATTTGAATTACTTACACTATGATCAATTTTAAGTTGACAGTATTTTATTTTTCATTGGTCCCCTAACTTCACCTTTTTGTGGGAAAATGGAAATCTGAAAAGATGGTAAGTGCTTTTATACATTGGAGTAGGTGTAGCAGCAATTTTTCAATGGTAGTTTGAGTGTAAATTACAATGCTTTATCATGGAACATTGTCATACCTCTTAATGTCATTATTAACCACTTACTGTCAGACTGATGCTCAACTGATGAAAAATAATGTTGTAATTTAGTCTACCAATACAAGTGATTAACATCTATTTTTATTCTGTCCATTTATTTAAAAGAAAATTCTAAACCTCATGTTTTGCAAGTTACAGTCATTTATTCTGTGGTTAAGTGTTAATTTGTAACTTTTGCAAGATATCTTTTCACTGCAAATACTCTAGTCTTTTTAACTAATAGGCCTACATTCCCTCATGTTTACAGAAAGTTATTTTGTTTAGAAAAGCAATTCTTGTTCTGTTGCTGATGAACTGACAGCTGTTTACATACTGTATATTTGACTTTCTAGCTTCACTCCGTTATTAATGTGTCAGACAAAAATAAAAGCCACTTTTCTTATGTTGTGTTTATTTAATTGCAGACATATAGCCTAGCACAAATACATATGTAGGCCTACAGGACACATGTCATGTGGGATTCACATGCTGGTTCGAATTATTTAGTTGTAGAATGCCCCTTTGAAGGCTCTGCTCTCATGGAAGTATTACATGGTTCTGTAGTTTGGTCACTGTGGAGAACAAACAAACTTTTCCCAGATGATGGGCAGTCAATGTAAGGTTAAACATCTTGCAAGAATTTAACTTTGAATTCAGATCGATGTGTTATGGACTACATTTTAATCTTAAGAACATGATCTGTGAGACTAATTTCAATTGTGACTAAATGTAATTACTATTCATTGCAATTTTTTGCGCCCTTATAGTATAACATTGTAATAAAGCCTTATTATAATGATGAGGCGCCGCTAATATTTTATTACGGTTACAAACGACAGAATGGGGCGTGATCCAAATGGGTGGCAGTAAATCAGTCACGCCACCTTCAAAACATTGGGGTGAAAAACCTTTTCTTCACATTCCCATCATCGGATGCGCACCGGTTGACATCGAAAATGGAGAAGATGCATATCATTTTGTTATAATGCAAATATGTTGTTTCTTCTACTGCAAACAAGAGATGTAGTTTACCGGTATCTTTGAAATATTTAACACCCGTACATTAAACCGCAAGGGACAGAGGATCCATTGAATCTTGAGGAGCAGGCAAGGTAGGCGACAGAATTTGAGGTTAATGACGGTCACAGCCATATTCCATACATGATATCTTGCACCAATTAGTCACCGAGTTATCCTGCATGAATGCGTTCTGTTTTGACCAAAATATGTGATCTTTACTGCGTAGGCTATAAACTGAAGAAATAGCTCAAATGTGTTATTCAACCATGTGGGAAAAGTAGTCTGATCTGTGACCAGAGTGTGGTTCTACAGCTGACAGACTGTTTATAGTAAAGACCAAATGTTCAAGCCATTTCTTATTGATGTGCCCACTAATCTCAAAGAAACAGTCAGATGGAGACAGTATGTGGTAAAGGAGGGACATTGGATGGTGACACACTGATGGTCAGCATTAAACAAGAGGAAGAAGACCATATGGAGCAGATGTCCAATGGTCCATCGTCATCTGACACGCTCATCAAACAGGAGAAAGAAGAGGGCCTAGAACAAGGCAGTAAAGGTGGGTCCAAATAAGTGTTTACGAATCCTGTAAGCCAACACTTGCACAGAAACAAAATAGTTGTATTGATCATTTTACAACACATGATACAATATATTAGTCTCATATATTCAACCTTGATAGTCAACACATTTTCTTCCCTCGCGCCTGCTATCCCACTATATCACGGTCGCACTTCAACTCCAGCTCCGGACGACCAACTCCCTAAGGATGAACCAGACACCCTGGAAGAAGGAGAGGAGGAGAAGCAGAGGAGGGTAAAGACAGAGGAGAGGTCCTGGTCTGCTGTTGAGACTGAGGATGTCTCGGGGTCAGACTCGAGTTGGCGCTGCAGGCTGTGTCAGCGCTGCTTCAGTTCCTCCTGGGAGCTGACGGGACACTGCTGTACCGGCATCGCGGGGGAGGACGGGGTCGCCCACGGCCACAAGGTCAAACTGGAGTTCCGGTGCCCAGTGTGTGGCGACCGCTTCCTCCGGCCCACTGCCTTCATCATGCACAAGCGCAGCCACATGGGCCAGTCCCAGTACGTCTGTGGGGTCTGTGGACGGACACTCAAGAGCCTGCGCAAGCTGGCCTCCCACAGGCGCTCACACTCCCGCCGCCGCAGGCCTGTGGCTGAACGACAGCAGTTCCATGACTGCAGCCGGAGCTTCTGCAACCTGACGGCACTCAGAAGCCACCGGGAGAGACAGCATGGAGAGGAGAGGAATTGGGAGGATGAGGCGGACAGGGCGGTGAGAGAGGGAGAGGAGGGAAGCACTGCAGTGATCTCTAATGATTCAACCAGAGTTTCAGGTAAGGCTGGTTCTTTATTAGTACTTCCTTTTGTTTAGGCTATGGATTAACCTCTCATTTGCAAGGTACTTGTAATTCTGTGAACTTGTGTCTTGAATCTGATTATTCTGATCTAGATATGGTAGGTATCTTGTTATTTTCTCTTTCCAATGACTCAGTATTTACCTGTATTTGACAACCTTTCCTCTTTGCAGCAAATCACCACATCACTTGTGTATCCACTGGTTCTCCTGACCCTGTCTAATTTGCTCTCTCTTCCCCCAGCACAGCCTCCCCAGTCTCCTCAGTGCCATCAGTGCTTCATGACCTTTCGGGATGCAGAGACAGAAGAGAGGCATTTACGCTTCAAGCACCCAGTGGAGTATGAGAGACATCTCCGAGGTCGCACAGTGTTTGCCTGCTGTGTCTGCGACCTTACGTTCCTGTCCTCCCGCCTGCTCTCAGCTCACCAACGCACCCACAGCAAGTGGAGTCTGCCCCCCACTGGCCCAGAAGTCTCTTTGCAAGAAAGCACAGGCAGAGGAGAGGCAGAGGGTATATATAATTTTTTGAATTATTTTAAAACAGTCTATGTACATATTATTTGTTTCAGTTGTCACATGTTTTATAATATTTTATTTTCGGTGTTTTATAAAATAAAATAAAATGTTTCTATTGTCACACACCGAATAGCTGCAGTGAAATGTGTTGTTTTACCGGGTCAGCCATAGTAGTACGACGCCCCTGGAGCAAATTAGGGTTAACTGTCTTGCTCAAGGACACATCGACAGATCTTTCACCGTGTCGGCTTGGTATTTCAGGTATGGACAATGAAAAAAACAGAGCTGGTCCAACGAGCTGTGAGCACTGTCATATCATCTTCAATGACCCTCGAACCTGGGAACGTCACATGACGGCCAAGCACCCCCCATCTCTGTCGACACCTACTTCACCAGGGAATGCCTACCTGACTTCTAGACCTGCCAGGGGTCAACTACGACCCTATCGCTGCTCCACCTGTGGAGAGAGATTCATACAGGAAAGCACCCTGACCAAACACTGCACCGAGGCACACGCCAGCTGAGAGAGGATGGTTCTGGGAGCATAGATACCAAGATGAAGAGGACAAGAGGCAAGTTGAAGCGATATATAGGATTGTTTTCCAGGAGGGCCGTGACTAACTATTTACAAAGTTGTTTAATGAAGAAATGACGTGTCACTTATGAGATGGATCCTATCATTTCATTGTAGGCCTTAGTGTCAACCGTTATGCCAACTCTCTCCAACACCAACAGAATCCTCACAAAATCTATTTTGAATTCATATCTCTTCTAGGGCTGTGACGATACCAGTATCGCAATATTTTTTCCATGGCAAAAATGAAAACACGAAGCAGAGCTGACTCTTTGGTTCTTTTATTTTCCAAGCTATAGCTTTGAAAATAAATACATGTGATTCTGGATGAAAACGTAATGATGTTTGTTTCCAACATTAGGGCTGTTTCCCTAAGTTAAATCCACTTAGTGTTTTGTTTCCTTGCCACGATACTAACTGGTATCGTCCCGGCCCTAACAACATGAAAAGATCGTGTCAAAATGGAGTTTTCAAAATAAAAGCATGACCATATTTAATAGAGATTCACATAAAAAAATAAAAACATTCACCTGTGCCATGATTAAAGATAGGATGAAAACAGACCAAACCAGCTTTTGATCATTTTGATAGTAATAATGTCTGTGCTACGACATGTACACTACATGACCAAAAGTATGTGGACTCCTGCTCGTTGAACATCTCATTCCAAAATCATGGAGTTGGTCCCCCCTTTGCTGCTACAACAGCCTCCACTCTTCTGGAAAGGCTTTCCATTAGATGTTGGAACATTGCTGCGGGGACTTGCTTCCATTCAGCCACAAGAGCATTAGTGAGATCAGGCTCGCAGTCTGCGTTCCAATTCATCCCATAGGTGTTCGTTGGGGTTGAGGTCAGGGCTCTGTGCAGGCCAGTCATGTTCTTCCACACCGGCATTGTCATGCTGAAACAGGAAAGGGCCTTCCCCAAACTGTTGCCACAAAGTTGGAAGCACATAATCGTCTAGAATGTAATTGTATGCTGTAGCGTTAAGATTTCCTGTCAATGGAAGTAAGGGGCCTAGCCCGAACCATGAAAAACAGCCCCAGACCATTAGTCCTCCTCCACCAAACTTTACAGTTGGCACTATGCATTGGGGCAGGTAGCGTCCTCCTGGCATCCGCCAAACCCAGATTCATCCGTCGAACTGCCAGATGGTGAAGCGTGATTCATCACTCCAGAGAACGTGTTTTCACTGCTCCAGAGTCCAATGGCAGCGAGCTTTACACCACTCCAGCCGACGCTTGGCATTGCGCATGGTGATCTTAGGCTTGTGTGCGGCTGATCGGCAATGGAAACACATTTCATGAAGCTCCCGACAAACAGTTCTTGTGCTGACGTTGCTTCCAGAGGCAGTTTGGAACTAGGTAGTTCAACCTAGGATAGACCATTTTTACGCGCTACGCACTTCAGCGCTCAGCGGTCCCGTTCTGTGAGCTTGTCTGGCCTACCACTTCGCGGCTGAGCTGTTGTTGCTCCTAAACGTTTCCACTTCACAATAACACCACTTACAGTTGACCAGGGAAGCTCTAGCAGGGCAGAAATTTGACGAACTGACTTGTTGGAAAGGTGGCATCCTATGACGGTGCCACGTTGAAAGTCACTGAGCTCTTCAGTAAGGCTGTTCTACTGCCAATATTTGTCTATGGAGATTGCATGGCTGTGTGCTCGATTTTATACACCTGTCAGCAACGGGTGTGGCTGAAATAGCAGAATCCACTAATTTGAAGGGGTGTCCACATACTTTTGTATATATAGTGTATGTTCCTCTAGAACAGGCATTATCCAACCAGTTAGTGAAAAAAATAACCGAAGACGGTGTTTAAAAGTAAAATATATTTTATTTTCTATTGACAGTTGTTGTTATCATGGGTTTCTGTCTTAAGAGAAGATGTCTCTTCCAGTCTAGATCAATTAGTTGGAGGACATGGTGCTGCTGATCCAGGATTTGTAGTTGCAGACCTTGGTGTAGACACCAGGCTTGTTCCTCTGGGCACAGCCATAACCCCAGGACACAACACCCTGCAGCTGACCATTGCACACCACGGGGCCACCGGAGTCTCCCTAATAGAGAGAGGGGGAGACAGAAATTAAAGGTGAGCAGATTTGTTTCAGGGTATCAGTCAGTCTAGGTTGAAGGATGGGTATTGGAAATTATAGAATCATATTTTCATTAATTATGTTAATGGAACAGTGGAAGTGCTTCAACTCAGCTTACCTGGCAAGAGTCCTTGCCTCCCTCCATGAAGCCAGCGCAGAACATGTTGGAGGTGATCTGTCCAGGATAGGCACTGCTGCAGCTGCTGCTGCTCAGGATGGGGAGATCCAGGCACCTCAGAGTGTCGGGGTAGTTGCCTAGAGACAGGCAGAAGAGGATTAGTTTCTCAAACATTCTTTGGTTCTGAGTGGTCAGTGATATAATTGATCATCAGTTTGATAAACAATGAATACCAAAAGTATTTGTGGGCATATTGTTGATGCTACTCACTGCTGCTACCGGATAGGTTTCCCCAGCCAGAGACCAGACAGCGGGTGCCAGAGCTGGCACAGCTGGAGGGCAGAGCCACGGTGCTCACATAGCTGTTCAGAGAGACGGGCTTGCTCAGTTTGATCAGCATGATGTCGTTGTCCAGGTTGCGGCTGTTGTAACTGGGGTGCATGATGACCTTCACTGAGTCGATGAACTGCTCAGTGCCCTCGTTGATGGCAATGTTGTGCTCACCCAGGCGCACCTGAATGCGGCTGGGGAGAGCGAGAGGGGAGGGTTAATAAGATGTACTTAGACAAATACAGTTTCATGTCAAACGTACTGTAGATGGCTTTGGTAACATTTGAAGAAAGTTTAATCAGTCACTTACGACTTGTAGCAGTGAGCAGCAGACACCACCCATGTGCTGGAGATCAGGGAGCCACCACAGAAGTGGTAGCCAGACTGCAGAGACACCTGGTAGGGTGCAGAGTTTTTTCTGCACTCATACCCTCCAACAATCTTGTCATCCTCATCCTCAATGGGGGCGGCGACTGAGTGGGAGAGTAAAGGAGAAATCTTTGTAAAGAAAAATGTAAAATGTACCAAACTTTTCAAGCAGTGTATACTTATAGCTTAATTCAGATTTATTTTCATGCAGTCTCCAATCTCTAGGCCCACATATTATTTCCTGTTGAATGGCCCGGTACTCACATGCCACAGCGAACAGAGCGAGAAGAATAATGGTCTTCATGGTTGAGTCCGTCTTTGCCTTGGTGCTGAGCTACTGTCAGAGCCCTTTATAAATCCACTTTGTCCTCTGCCATTGGTCAGTTCCAAGGACATACAGGTATACATTTCCATTGGTACCTGTCTCTCAAACAGTAACTTGCGTGTGAACGGACAGATGGCTAACGAGGCTCCTTAACTGATGATGTGTGCTTAACGGCATTAGCTTACATCCCTATGTAAATTCCTATAATGTTAAACTGAATAGACATTTCCCCTTTTTTTGACTCATCATTGAAGCAATATAGAAATGTGTATCCATACAGTGCTTGGTTTGTGTCACAAACGTTCTCCGAAATAGATTCACTATGAGGCCTCAAGGGGGAGTTTCATGACCCAGCATTTAAAGTAAGCCTGGCATTTTGCAACGGTTTCCAGTCTTGGTCAGAAAGGAGTGTGTCTAAGGGTTCTTCAGCTTAATTTATCAATATAGGCTGTTTGTTACTGAGCCTATTTCATTTATATAAAAAGAGCTTTAAAACAAACAGTATAACAACATGAATCATATGATCATGATATCTAATTGTTGTAATCTAATGATATCATGTTTTTCTTCCTTTATTGGTTTATTCACCTCAGAAATACCTATACATCCTGTACAGTATCATAGATGGTGTTACAAATACAGCATAATGTCACTCATCTTTTGCACATTTTCAGAATGTATTTAATTGCATATAAATTCATGAAAGGCATTATTTTTCCATATTCAGGGACAGGAAATTATTTTTTGATTGTGACTAGAATGTAATTCAATGGAATAGAATAATGTAATGCTCTATTATGCATTAGGAATTTTTCTTGGCATCATTACAGGCAAAACATGGCAGATATGACAAATATAAACACATAACATGACATAACAAGGTTTAAAAGTTTGGTACAATGTGAACACAATGAATAGAATAGATGTTTAGTCTGGACAGGAATGGTTGGTACTGTTTGCTCAGTGAGATTATGATGTCATGGGGAATTGTTTCGGCCTTACAGGTGGTGTGTGACATGTAGGTGTGTTTGCCCGTGTTTTTCTGAAGCATGTACCAAGTCGAGCTACTGATCAGCCAATTTCTCGCAAATCCAGTGCCGCCATGAACTACATCTTAGATAATTCCAGTTTCTCTCTTGGTCATTGAAGGTGTTAACCTCAGCACAGTCCTCATTAGAGTTTATAGTGGCACCATTTGGCTCACCAGGAGACCAGAACCCTGTGGTCATTGGTGTCCCGTCCACCCATTTCCAAGTCCCCTTTGTCTCTCTGTCAGTCAGACCAATCCAGAAAAACTTTTTAAATGTACAGATGAATTCCTGTTCCTCTCTGCTGTTTATAATCACCAGGTCTGCTCCTCTCTTTAGACAGTTCTGTCTGCTCTCATCCCAGGATTCAGTCCTATCGGAGATGTAGTACAAACTGGAACCAAACTTCTTCCATACTTCAGGGCAGGTTTGATTCAGCATAGTGTACCTTCTCTTTAGATCTGCCTTTTCTTTATCCAGGTTTTTGTTTTGGATCTGTAGCTCGTCTCTCTGTTCAGTCAGGTTGTTGTTGCTGGTTTTATAAACTAACAACCTCTCCTCCAAACTGACAGTGACTGTATTATAGTACACTGACAAATTTGACCGTAGTCCACTCATCATAATCACCACAGTCTCGTTCCTCCCTTTTAATGCATTTTGTGTTGTCAATGATACACTCTGACATCGTCATGTTATTTTCCTCTGTCATTCCAATTCAACTATAACATAAACTGTACTCTAATGCGCCTCTGTGCTGCTCTGTGACTGTGCAGTGTACTCACTGTGCTGGGGTTAAGACCCTAGGGAACAGGAACACATTTTTCACACCCGTGAGAAAGGAAACGACAATGGAACCACCCACCATGCAATTGTTAAAAGTGTACAAATATACAACTACATTTTGTGTGTATGAAAATAAGAATTTGAATAATGCGGATGCTTGTGTCACTTCAGGTGGACATAATGTTTTTTGCAGGTAGGGTAATGTTTGAGCATCAGATATAGGCCCACTGTTCACAGAAGTGCAAATCCTTGTGAAGATCAGATAATGTGGCCGGTGGAGTGGGTATATAACAGTTTGTCTTCATGATTGAGTCCTGTGTAGCAGCCAGTGGTGTAAAGTACTTAAGTCGTTTTTTTTGGTATCTGTACTTTACTTTACTATTTATATTTTTTACTACTTTTACTTTTACTTCACTACATTCCTAAAGAAAATAATGTACTTTTTACTCCATACATTTTCCCTGGCTCCCAAAAGTACTTGTTACATTTTGAATGCTTAGCAGGACAGGAAAATTGCCTAATTCACACACTTATCAAGAGAACATCCCTACTGCCTCTGATCTGGCAGATCCACTAAACACATGCTTCGTTTGTAAATTATGTCTGAGTGTTGGAGCGTGCCCCTGGCTATCCGTAAATTTAAAAAACAAGAAAATGGTGGCGTCTGGTTTGCTTAATATAAGGAATTTGAAATGATTTATACTTTTACTTTTGATACTTAAGTATATTTAAAACCAAATACTTTTAGACTTTTACTCAAGTATGATTTTACTGGGTGACTTTCACTTTTACTTGAGTCATTTTCTATTAAGGTATCTTTACTTTTACTCAAGTATGACAATTGGGTACTTTTTTCACGACTGGTAGCAGCCAAAAAAACAATCATGAAGTACGTTATTCTCCTGGCTCTGTTTGCCATTGCATGTAAGTCCTTGCTTTACTCAATGAGAGAAATTCTCAGAAACTTTGTTTAAGTTCGCATTGGTGTTCATCCTGTGGTAATACTTGGTGAATATTTACTGAACACAGGCACTGTTCTGTTTGCATGAGTTGTATTTCCATGCAATTTCACACAGATTATTTCTGTATGTATTTCAGTCGCTGCCCCCATTGAGGATGAGTATAACAAGATTGTCGGAGGGTATGAGCGCAGAAAGAACTCTGCACCCTACCAGGTGTCTCTGAACTCTGGGTAACACTTCTGTGGTGGCTCCCTGATCTCCAGCACATGGGTGGTGTCTGCTGCTGACTGCTACAAGTCGTAAGTGACTGATAAAACTTTCTTCAAAAAAATGTACCAAAGCCATCTACAGTATGTTTGACATGAAACTGTATTTGTCTAAGTACATCTTATTAACCCTCCCCTCTCGCTCTCCCCAGCCGCATTCAGGTACGTCTGGGTGACCACACAACATTGCCGTCAACGAGGGCACTGAGCAGTTCATTGACTCAGTGAAGGTCATCATGCACCCCAGTTACAACAGCCACACTTTTGGTATTCGTTGTTTATCAAACTGATGACAAATGATATCAGTGACCACTCAGAACCAAAGGGAGAATGTTTGATATACTAATCATATTCTGCCTGTCTCTAGCGTTCTGCCTGGATCTCCCCATCCTGAGCAGCAGCAGCTGCAACAGCGCCTATCCTGGACAGATCACCTCCAACACGTTCTGCGCTGGCTTCATGAAGGGAGGCAAGGACTCTTGCCAGGTAACCTGAGTTGAATTAATAGTGCACCTTTCCACTGTTGTCCTTTTCATTTGATTTGTTAAAAGCTCTCATCTGTTGTGATTAACCAGCTTCAACCAATATTGAAAGATGCACCTCTAACCACCTTTCTCTTGTCCCTCTTCCTTAATCTCTCTATCTCTTTCTTTCAGGGAGACTCCGGTGGCCCCATGGTGGGCAACGGGCAGCAGCAGGGTACTGTGTCCTGGGGAACAAGCCTGGTGTCTACGTCAAGGTCTGCAACTACAACTCCTGGATCAGCAGCACAATGTCCTGCAACTAATTGATTTATACTGGAAGAGACATATTCTCTAAGACAGAAACCCATGATAACAACTGTTATGAGAAAATAAAAACACCATATTTTGACATTAACCACTGTCTTTGACTTATTAATTCTTTAAAGTGCATTACTATGAGTGCAATATGTGCTTTTAGGAAGGTATGAAACAGGTATCTGGCTAGTGCTTATTATGTCTAACTTCTAAAGCAAAAGAGTTGCAGACAACAGCTAAATCTGTTCAATTCCAATTGTACACTGTCTCCTATCTGTTTCCTCTCCATGCTAAAATGCACTGTTAGCAGGTGAGCCATTTCCTGGAAACTTGATGACATGAGAATGCACATCTGTCAGTGGAAATATGATGACACGTGAACTAGCAGTTGCAATAGACATGAGTAGAACATATTTTTGTTTATCTCTTCATAGGTTAATTAATGGACGTTTTACACAAATGTATTCTTTCAGCTGTATAGAAAACATTTTAAATGAAGTAGAATATTCTGACAATATACATACAATCCAATTAACCTAAACGTGGAGCATTCCAATTGTGTATTAAGAATATTCAGTCTCAGCTATTCAGGTACAACAGCTAATGAATAAAGGTTTGTGTTCGTTTGTCTGCTGATTGTTAAATTGGTGAACTTCAAATGGCAAATGCTTCACATATTCCTATTCCCTTTATCTAGCGCTGGGAACATGTGACAGTGAAATGGTGACGTCAATATTCAGCGACGCTCTACGGTTTGTGTACAATTTCAAGCTTGATGGGAGGGTTACGTTTAAGACTACTGCATCAAATTTGTCTTTGTTTTGTCTTGTATTCCTCGTGTGGTAATCGTGAGGTGAGTAAAATAACATGTTATCCCACTAAGTGTATTGACATTTTCACGATTAAAGCTAGCTAACTTGAAGCGTAGTGCCCTGCATTGCTAGATCAGCGTCACCCGTAATATATGCGGAATGCGCAACCCATTGCGGATGTGGTGCAGAAAAAATGCGCATCGCTGCGACAAACGCAATTATACAATTATAAAGGTGCTAGACATCATCATCAAGTTGAAACCTATGTTGTAAATTATTTGATATTTGTAATTTGTGTAACTATTTGGTAACATGTATTATATCTCTCTTTTGTAGATTTCCCTCGATCCTCTAGTTACTCAAGTTTATCTACACTTCTGCGTATCTCTGTTGATGGGTACTGTCATATAGTTGTTTTTGCACTAATATAAAGGAATTGAAAGGCTAGTTTTCAGAGAGAGGGCATGTCTCTCTTGGCCAGCTTTTACAGTTGATGAACGTCTGCCCCAGGACTTTAGCTGTAGGCTACCTGGTATGAATGAAGAATATCTTATGCAAACGAATGCACATTACAGTGAATGTTGATCCCAGTATGTCCCTGCACAAGATGCTCTCCTAGCGCCCCTATTTGTTTATGTGCCACTTAGTTGTAGCCTGTGAACATATGCCTTATGCTGCCCCTACGGAAAGATTACTTAGTTGTCAGGCAGATATTGCTCAAGTCCCCAACAATGGTGTGGTACGGCCAACCATCTGTCGCTGTGTGAATGGAACTGTCAGTTGGTCTGTCTGTAAACCAGGCCTGACTCATGACTGAGTACTACGAGGAGGGGGGGCTGCTGTATGAGCACTCGCCTCCCATGCACATCAAAGTGGAGTCTCCGGAGGGACCCTTCGGAGGGGGCGTCTCAGAGGACGGCTTTCCCAGGGAAGATGAGGACTCGGAGGGCAGCTGTGACCACAGCAGTGGGCTGCCTGGAGGACTCCCCTTCAACGTGGTGGTGGTGCATCCTAACATCATGACCCCTGGCATGTCCTCAGATGACCTCCTGTCCATGGAACAGCGTAAGCTTTAACCAACTTTTAGCTATTAAACGCATGTCTATTGTTCAATATTGCAGTGGTGCTCTGTACTGTTATGGTAAATAGTATAATGTTTTGACTATTACATTTTTATGTTTCACCTCATATGACATAGTAAACATTATCCCTGTCTTTCTGTAGACAGAGGTATGTCCTCTGCGTTGGCAGCGGGGGGTGCAGGCAAGAGGAAGAGTCGTTTTAGCGGTGCAGAGCTGGAGGTGCTGGTTTCTGAAGTGACGCAGTGTGAGGGAGAGCTTTTTGGTCCTGCTGGGAGGCTCCGGCGCAGGGAGAGAGAGAGGATCTGGGCAGGGATCCTGGAGCGGGTCAACGGCGTGTCCAGAGTCCCTCGCACCCTCCGCGAGGTCAAGAAGCGCTGGGACGACCTGAAGAGACGCAATGGAGGCAGGCTGGCAGACGCCAGGCACCGCACTTGTTACCTGCCATCCAGCAGAGGGGCTTCCATGCTGGGACGGTCAGCTCAGGCAAGCCCCAGGCTTCACCAGGCCAGACAGAAGCAAAGCACCAGAGGGAAGGCCAGTTTCACGTGCTTCACTGATACAGAACCAGGTAAATCTGAACACTAACAATGAGGTAAAGATTCAAGCCTTGTAGGAACATTCAGATAATGCATGTAAAAACTGCATTTTTTAACCACTGCTTTCTATTCTATCCTCTTGTTTACTGCAGTGGGTGGAGGTGAAGGGTCGGAGAGGGACGGCTTTGAGAAGGAGGAGGATAGTGGCGAGCGGGAAGGGGAGGTGGGAGAGGCGGAATGCGAGGGGGCAGAGAGCAGCATGGAGGAAAAGCTGGGTTTAGGACTAGGACTGGGAATAGGACCTCCCCCTAACTCAGAACGCTGGCTGCCTCCCTCTCCCCTCTACAGCGCCCCTTTCCTCAATGGCACCCCTCAGCCAAGTCCCCAGCCCTCACTAGGGGCCCAGCAGGGACCGCTGGAGGCCCCTCGTGGCTCATGGCTGGAGGACGAGCTCCGTGGCGTGGGGGAGGCAGCTCTGCAGCTGGGGGATCGGGTGGAGCAGAGTCTTCGGGAGTTTGGGGAGGGATTCAGACGAGATATGAGAACACTAGTGGCCTCTCAAGAGGCACTGGCAACCAGCTTACAGCAAAACAATGTTCTCCTGCAAAGGCTGCTGGGAGTCCTAGAGGCGCAGCAACAACAACAACAACAACCACCACCACAGCAGCAGCCACATCATTCCCAAAAGCAACAGCCACAACAGTCAACGCAGCAACCACAACAGTTACAGCAGCAGCAACCACAGCCTCAACAACCAATTCAGCAGCAGCAACAAATACAGATACAACCACAACAGCAACAACTGTTCCTGCAGCAACCCCAACTGGCACAGCAGCAACAACAGATACAACCGCTACCACAGCAACCGCAGCAGCTACACCCCCAGAGTCCAAGTAATCAACCAACTTCAGCAGTTGCCCCTGTACCACCACCCCCAGATATTCTTGATGGTACCACCTGTCCTGAACCACCCACAGTCATGAATGGAACCGTCCAACGGCCAAGGCGGGGGAGAATTGTTGATCATAGACAAAGAAGAAGGCGTTAGATAAAGATGTAAATAAGCGTTGATGTACTTGATTTATTTTCTCTTATACAATCTGATGTGAATGAATTGTGTCCCTCCAATTTCAACCAAAGTTGAAAAAGTTACGTTTCTTTTAGTACATTTGTTATATAGAGTGTGCTCTGTCCATAAATGAACTTATTTATATACAGTACCAGTCAAACGTTTGGACACACTTACTCATTCAAGGGTTTTTCTTTATTTTTACTATTTTCTACATAGTAGAATAATAGTGAAGACATCAAAACTATGAAATAACACATATGGAATCATGTAGTAATCAAAAATGTGTTAAACAAAACAATATATATTTTATATTTGAGATTCTTCAAATAGCCACCCTTTGCTTTGATGACAGCTTTGCACATTCTTGGCATTCTCTCAACCAGCTTCACCTGGAATGCTTTTCCAACAGTCTTGAAGGAGTTCCCATATATGCTGAGCGCTTGTTGGCTGCTTTTCCTTCACTCTGCCATCCGACTCATCCCAAACCATCTCAATTGGGTTGAGGTCGGGGGATTGTGGAGGCCAGGTCATCTGATGCAGTACTCCACTCTTGTTCTTGGTAAAGTAGTCCTTACACAGCCTGGAGGTGTGTTGGGTCATTGTCCTGTTGAAAAACAAATGATAGTCCCACTAAGCCCAAACCAGATGGGATGGCGTATCGCTGCATAATGCTGTGGTAGCCATGCTGGTTAAGTGTGCCTTGAATTCTAAATAAATCAGAGACAGTGTCAACAGCAAAGAACCCCCACACCATAACACCTCCTACATGCTTTACGGTGGGAACTACACATGCGGAGATCATCCATTCACCCACACCGCGTCTCCCAAAGACACGCGGTTGGAACCAAAAATCCCCAATTTGGACTCCAGACCAAAGGACACATTTCCACCGGTCTAATGTCCATTGCTTGTGTTTCTTGGCCCAATCAGTTCTCCTTTTCTTATTGGTATCCTTTAGTAGAAATGTTCTGTATTCACTGACCTTCATGTCTTAAAGTAATAATGGACTGTCGTTTCTCTTTGCTTATTTGAGCTGTTCTTGCCATAATATGGACTTGGTCTTTTACCAAATAGGGATATCTTCTGTATACCCCCATACCTTGTCACAACACAACTGATTGGCTCAAACGCATTAAGAAGGAAAGAAATACCACAAATTAACTTTTAAGAAGGCACACCTGTTAATTGAAATGCATTCCAGGTGACTACCTCATGTAGCTGGTTGAGATAATGCCAAGAGTGTGCAAAGCTGTCATCAAGGCAAAGGGTGATTATATTTGAAGAATCTCAAATATAAAATATATTTTGATTTGTTTAACACTTTTTTGGTTACTACATGATTCCATGTGTTATTTCATAGTTTTGATGCCTTCACTATTATTCTACAATTTTAAAAATAAAGTATATGTATATATATATATATATATATATATATATATATATATATATATACACACACACACAGTGGGGAGAACAAGTATTTGATACACTGCCGATTTTGCAGGTTTTCCTACTTACAAAGCATGTAGAGGTCTGTAATTTTTATCATAGGTACACTTCAACTGTGAATCTAAAACAAAAATCCTGAAAATCACGTATGATTTTTAGGTAATTAATTTGCATTTTATTGCATGACATAAGTATTTGATCACCTACCAACCAGTAAGAATTCCGGCTCTCACAGACCTGTTAGTTATTCTTTAAGAAGCCCTCCTGTTCTCCACTCATTACCTGTATTAACTGCACCTGTTTGAACTCGTTACCTGTATAAAAGACACCTGTCCACACACTCAATCAAACAGACTCCAACCTCTCCACAATGGCCAAGACCAGAGAGCTGTGTAAGGACATCAGGGATAAAATTGTAGACCTGCACAAGGCTGGGATGGGCTACAGGACAATAGGCAAGCAGCTTGGTGAGAAGGCAACAACTGTTGGCACAATTATTAGAAAATGGAAGAAGTTCAAGATGACGGTCAATCACCCTCGGTCTGGGGCTCCATGCAAGATCTCACCTCGTGGGGCATCAGTGATCATGAGGAAGGTGAGGGATCAGCCCAGAACTACACGGCAGGACCTGGTCAATGACCTGAAGAGAGCTGGGACCACAGTCTCAAAGAAAACCATTAGTAACACACTACGCCGTCATGGATTAAAATCCTGCAGCGCACGCAAGGTCCCCTTGCTCAAGCCAGCGCATGTCCAGGCCCGTCTGAAGTTTGCCAATGACCATCTGGATGATCCAGAGGAGGAATGGGAGAAGGTCATGTGGTCTGATGAGACAGAAATAGCTTTTTGGTCTAAACTCCACTCACCGTGTTTGGAGGAAGAAGAAGGATGAGTACAACCCCAAGAACACCATCCCAACCGTGAAGCATGGAGGTGGAAACATCATTCTTTGGGGATGCTTTTCTGCAAAGGGGACAGGACTACTGCACCGTATTGAGGGGAGGATGGATGGGGCCATGTATCGCGAGATCTGGGCCAACAACCTCCTTCCCTCCGTAAGAGCATTGAAGATGGGTCGTGGCTGGGTCCTCCAGCATGACAACGACCCGAAACACACAGCCAGGGCAACTAAGGAGTGGCTCCGTAAGAAGCATCTCAAGGTCCTGGAGTGGCCTAGCCAGTCTCCAGACCTGAACCCAATAGAAAATCTTTGGAGGGAGCTGAAAGTCCGTATTGTCCAGCGACAGCCCCGAAACCTGAAGGATCTGGAGAAGGTCTGTATGGAGGAGTGGGCCAAAATCCCTGCTGCAGTGTGTGCAAACCTGGTCAAGACCTACAGGAAACGTATGATCTCTGTAATTGCAAACAAAGGTTTCTGTACCAAATATTAAGTTCTGCTCTTCTGATGTATCAAATACTTATGTCATGGAATAAAATGCAAATTAATTACTTAAAAATCATACAATGTGATTTTCTGGATTTTTGTTTTAGATTCCGGCTCACACAGTTGAAGTGTACCTATGATAAAAATTACAGACCTCTACATGCTTTGTAAGTAGGAAAACCTGCAAAATCGGCAGTGTATCAAATACTTGTTCTCCCCACTGTATATATATATTACTTAAACGAAACACAGTAGGCTAATTGAAGGTTCAGCCCTCATCCACATATTAGCATAATGCATTGTTTGGAAGTTGCTGCAATAGAACCAAGAAATGTCTGCAATTTCTGTATTGTCCAAATCTTGTAGATAGACAATCAGCATTACATTGACAGAAAGCACTTTGGAGTCTGCAGCAATCTATCATTAGAGCATATTAGTATAATAGTAAATTACCATTGAAATGTAATATACCAATGCATATGTACATTCTCTGATTGCTCTTCCAGTTTTATGATACATATTAAACATGCATTGTGTGACAGGCTGGACATACACATGCAAATCTTAGAAAAAAGCATTATACAATGTGTATTTACCATGTGATGATAAATCATTATAATAGGGCTATAATGTTTTAAGATATGGAAATGTTTCCCTACATAGCGCTTAAATTAAAATCTGCATCAGTATGTATTTTGCTTCAGATTTTCATTATCTGTTTCTCGTAATGTTATCAATTTATTAAGCATTATCTACAAGTATGATGTATGTGTTATTATCTTGCATGCAGTGTCTGTTGTGTAGACAATAAAATGCAAGGGATCTGTAAACAAATTAAGCATTTGTGTACCATTTTGAACAATTTATATACGTAATTATAAACTGTGTGGTTCGAGCCCTGAATGCCGATTGGTTGACAGCCGTGGTATATCAGACCGTATACCACATGTATGACAAAACATGTATTTTTACTGCTCTAATTACGTTGGTAACCAGTTTATAATAGCAATAAGGCACCTCGGGAGTTTGTGGTATATGGCCAATATACCACGGCTAAGGGCTGTGTCCAGGCACTCCGCATTGCATTGTGCTTAAGAACAGCCCTTAGCCATGGTATATTGGCCATATACCACACCCCCTCGGGCCTTATTGCTTAAATATAGTTGAAGGGTCTGACTCTGTTCTGAGACATGTATTGACTAAAGATTAATAAAGGCAACCCTCAACTATATCTCATCACAGCTCTTCAATAGCTCTTTATTCAGACAAGTGCTGATGGTGCAATCTGTTGACTGATGTGAGTGAATGCCCATGGATAAATGCTTTCGTTTCAATACTCATGACAATCTGAAGTGGACAAACATAACATCACCGAAAGAATGCAGGGCAGGCGAAGACCTTTCACTTCACACCATCACACTCTAGCGGCCAGTAACGTCATATACAATTTGATTCGCCTTTTGCTTTCACGTTGAGGAAGAGGGGTCATAGAGAACCATCTTTGGATGAGTGCTGCATGGGTAAAACATGGCTGCTGTGCATTCATCAGAGAGACGCCAGGGCGACCCTAACGATGAGCTGGGGGACCCGGGGGGTGTAGCACAAAAATGTGAATCATCTGAGTATAAATCGACAGACCCCGATAACACTTTTGCTGATGAAGAAGACAGAATTCCTGAGGATTCCAATGAAAATAGAGAATCTAGTATTGTTACCGATGGGCTTGCTAGCCAGACTGAAGCTAGCATTGCGCTTCGAGCTAATGATAAATCAGAGATAGGTAATGAGGTGGTCGATATAACATCTTCTGAAGAAAAGGCCCACAACACAGATGTTTCCTACAACAAGCAGCGGCATTTCGATTGGTCTGAGACGGAGGACGAGGAAGACGGCACGGATGCAAAAGAGAATGGAAACGACGGTAAGTTTATGTTCGCTAGCTAGCGTTGACTGTTTCTTTCTTCGAATAGCCTTATCAATATTAGCTATGTAAGCTCACCGTCTATCTAGTTTGGAAAACAGTCGTGTGCAAAAACAGACTGAAATGTACAAATGTACGGGGTATCCCTGGAAACATGCAGGATGCAGCATTGACTGTAAATGTGCTCATGCTCACTTTAATTGCCAAGATGCTAGCTAGTTGTCTCATGGGCTGAATGAGCTAGCTAGCTTTGTTATTGGCCAACTTTTTATCCAATAGGATATTGATCATATAGGATATTGATCATACTAACCGTTCCCTTTGATGTCATAAAGGCCTTTATTCATAATATTTTTGTGGAGATTGATTTTTTTATAGTAGGCCTGTTTTCATATTAAGTCTAACGTTTGTATTCATGCTTACTCATGAACTCATGACAATGTGTTGTATTTATTTTGTATTTACAGTGCATAATGATGATATGGGGATAACTCCTGAGGTGCAGCAGGATAAGATTACTGACGATATCTCAGATGCAGAGGATGTGGAAAAAGAAAAATCACATTCTGACGAGGATATGGATGTATCAAAAGACACGGGTGAAGAAGAAGATGGTAAAGGAGGAGAGGAGGAGGAGGAGGAAGAAGAAGAAGATGAAGAAGTAGGAGGAGGAGGAGAAGAGGAGCGAACAGTGAAACTGAGGAAATGTAGTCTGGAGTGCAAAGATTGTGGGAAGAGGTTCACCTTTCGGGAGACATTCAACCTGCATCGTCACTTCCATGCTCACCAGGATGAACTGGCCTCACTCACCTGTAAGGAGTGCGGCCTTACCTTCCAGCACCGCAGCAGCCTCATCAAGCACCGCAGTGAACACCAACAGAAGGTTGAACAGCCTGTGGAGCGGAAGAGGAGAAGGAGCCCACAGGGAGTCCACAAGGAGGAGAGGCCAGATCTCCAGTGTGACCACTGTGAAGAGACTTTCCCATCACTGAGCAAGCTGAGGCTCCACACCTGCAACTGTGCCCCAGAAAAGGCTTACCGCTGCCCCCTGTGCCGCAAAGAGTTCCGCATGAAGGTCTCCATCACCAGCCACATGCAGACCCACTCCCTGAGCTCCCGCCCTTTCCGCTGCCAGGAGTGCCACAGGAGCTTCTCTGACTGCTTTACCCTGCGTGACCACCAGGGCTCCCATGCCTCCCTCAAGCCCTACGCGTGCCCTGAGTGTGGCATGGTGTTCAGGCACCGCTCTGTCATGGAGGACCACCGTCGTAAGCACACAGAGGACACACAAGGCCCCCATCAGTGCAACATCTGTGGGAAGCACTTCAAGTATTCCAGCCTCCTGCAACAGCACCAATACCTTCACACAGGCCAGAAACCCTTCCGCTGCCCAGACTGTGGCAAAACGTTTGCCTTAGCCCAGAACATGAAGGCACACTGCCGCCAGCATAGACGGCACCCTCACGCCTGCCCTATTTGCCCCCTCACTTTCCCCGACCAGGGCAGTCTGCAGGCTCACGTGTCAAGCCACGAGACTGTCGCGGGACTAGATAAGGAGAACACAAACCACGGGGTGGAGCCAAAACGTATATTCAACTGTCCCCTATGTCCTCAGAACTTTCCTTCACCAGCTGACCTGAGGGCTCACATGCTGATCCATGAAGCAGAGCATGAGAGGATGGAGAACGGGGCGTGTAAAGACTGGGAAACAAACAGTTACACCTGTCCCCACTGTCCTGCCACCTACTCTGACCAGTCTAATATGATGGCTCACCTGACAACTCACGCATCTGCCCGGGTCAGTGTAGAGAGGCAGGGTAATGGACTTGAAGTAGGGAGATCTGCTCCACTTAACACTGCCAACATCCCAGGGAGGTGGCATAGGGAGGAGATGAGTAGTAAGCCTTTAAAGTGTCCAGACTGTGGCAAGTCGTTTCGTCACCGCTCAGTGTTAACGCTGCACATGCGTATTCATTCCAAGGACAAGCCTTACCAGTGCAAGGTGTGCAATAAGTCCTTCAGATTCAACAGCTACCTGCAGCAGCACATGATCATTCACACCGGGGAGAAGCCATACAAGTGCCCAGACTGCAGCAAGGACTTTGCTTTCCTGCAGAACATGAGAACCCATCAGAGGCTGCACACACAGAAACCGTTCCGCTGCACAAAGTGCCGTAAGGGCTACAGCGACGAGAATCAGCTTCAGCGCCATTTGCTGTCACACAACGGCGAAAAGCCCCACAAGTGCCACCTCTGCGAAAAGAGCTTTGGGCTGGCCTACCTGCTGCGGGACCATCTGAACACCCACACAGGCGAGAGGCCCCATCGCTGTCAGGAGTGCCACAAGACATTCCCCTGGCTCGGCAGCCTGCTGGTGCATCAGAAAATCCACGCTCGAAAGCGACAGGGGTCGAGTCAGCCTTACTCTTTTCCAATGGCCATGAGGATAAGAGGCAGGGGTAGCAGGGACCGGAGCGGAGGCAGGCTGGCATCAGGCTGGCCCAGGTGGGGTGGAATGGGGCAATCAGGTATGGACACGCCCCAACTAACACCTCCATATCAAGTCCCAATGTCAAGGAGTCCTGAGTGGCAGAGGAGGCCGGCCCAGCCACAGCCTCCCATGTTTTCATCCCAGATGGATATGCAGCAGCCAGGGGAGAGGTCTGCGAGAAGGCCTCCACCAGTCCACCAACAGTGGCGGGTGGAAGGTGGAGAACTGAGACCTGTCCCACTGCCTAACCAGTCTCAACCGTCTCAGGATCCTGAAAGACAACCAGCACCTGTCCAACAGCAGCCATCTCCACAAAGACAGCCACAGCAGGTACCACAGTCTCCACTGATACAACAACAAGTACAATTACAGCTACAGCTACAGCCACATCTACAGCCACAGCTGCTCCAACAGCAGGTTCAACATCATCTACAGTCTCCGCTGATCCAACAGCAATTACAGTGGCAGCAACCAGGTGGACAGCTCCAACCCCAGCCAGTACCACAGCAGCAGTGGCCGCCTGACAGACAGTTGGTCCAGCTCCAGCAAAAGCTGCCCTGGTTACCAGATGCTCTGCCCCGGCCCGCCCCACCACAGCATCCCCAGCAGTGGCAGTCAGAGGGCCTGCCTCGGCCACCCCCACAACAACAGCCTGGCCTTAGTGCATCTCAGAGCCTAGAACCCCCTCCTCCAGGAGAAAGTGGAGGGACCATGCCCTTGGATAACAAAACACTCCCAGTGGCCAGGCCACAGAACCCCAGCCCATTAGCTGTGAGTGAGAAGGAGCAACACAGGCAACAGTCGAAGCCCATGAGCTGGGGTAACACACCCACTACACCACCAGCCCCCACACCGAGCTCTGTTCAGCTTGACTTCCCTGGGTCCCCCATTTACATGGATGGGGCTGCTTTGTGGGGTGGGCTGAGGACCTCTCCAGCAGTGCCAACATCCCAGAGCTCATCAAACAAGCTGGGCCAAGAGCTTAAGCTGCCAAGATGGTTGAGCGTCTCAGTGCCAATGCAGAAAGCTGTTAATGAATCATCCACACCTCCTAGAAAAGAGGACACTAGAGTTTGGGACTTTAATGCACCTCTGGTAATGTCCCCAACTGTTAGTTCATCAGAGAAAGCTGGGCGTGAGCAGCAGAAACAGTGGTCTCCAGCTCTACTCAGTACATCCTCCTCAGCTCAGATGGGCCACAGCTCTGTCATGTCAATTTCAAGCCCTCCATCTCATGGGTTGGGAGGTAGTCCTTGGGATTTCAAAGCATCCCCCTCACACAAATCAGGCCTTAGCCAGGAGTTAGAGCAGCAGCAGCAAAAACATCTATCCTCCAGCTGGACCAATGTACCCACATCCACCCAGAATGTTCCCATCTCCATTCAATATGACCCGCAACGTTTCACTCACGGGGTGGGACCCACTGTGTGGGGTTTCCAAACCACTCCAGCTGGCCCTCAGCAGCAGCCAATGGTAACAGGCACTCAAATCATCATAAATCAGACCTCTCCTTTCTTCTCTCCTCTCCCTCCGCTCCCTCCTCTTAGTTTGCCTGGCCCACACCCTCTTCACTCTGTAGCGGTCGGCTCTCTACCAAGGCCTCCACACCCAAACATTTTCTTCACACCACAGGCGGTCATGAGTGAGAGGCCACACATGCCACAGACCCTGTCACTACCTCAGCTAGCCCCACGGCCTGTTCCTCACAAACTGGGCCGTTTGCCTTATGCCCCAGACCGCCTTCTCCAGTGCATGATCTGTGGGTGCTCTCTACCCCGGGAGTTGGACTTGCAAATGCACTACATGCAGCATGCACAAGGAGAGATTTGACACTGGCAAAGAGAGTGTGTACCACTCTGTTTTTCCAAATGTTTTTAATGTACATGTATTGTATAACTATAGCAATTTAGCTGTGTTTTGTGTCTGTTTTTGACATTGGCTATGTTGTTGATCTCTCACTCTATAGGAAAGGGTCAGATACTCTCAAAAAGTGTGTGTTTTGTTAACTTGATCAAGCACGGTTGTCAGTTTTCTGTGTTCACAGCTTTGCCTTGAACTGCAAAGAACTTAGAAATATGACTGTGTAATGGATTTCTTGGCCAGTACCATTATATTTACTGTGTTTTAAACATACCATGGGCAGTTTATTAGGTACACCACCCCGTTCACGAAAATGGTTAGCTCCTACAGACAGTGAGTCACGTGGCCGTGGCTTGCTATATAAAGTAGGCATACAGGCATTCAGTTACTGTTCGATTTACGTTAGAATTGGCAAAACAAGTGACCTAAGTGACTTTGAGCGTGGTATGATCGTCGGTGCCAGGCATGCCGTTCCAGCATCTCAGAAACAGCCGGCCTCCTGGGTTTTTCACGCACGACAGTGTCTAGGGTTTACAGAGAATGGTGCGACAAACAAAAAACATCCAGTCAGCGATAGTCCTGTGGGCGAAACAGCTTGTTGATGAGAGATCGAAGGAGAATGGCAAGAATTGTGCAAGCTAACAGGCGGGCCACAAACAGGCAAATAACGGCGCAGTACAACAGTGGTGTGCAGAACAGTATCTTGGAAAGCACAACACGTCGGTCCTTGTCACGGATGGGCTATTGCAGCAGACAACCACACCGGGTTCCACTCCGATCAGCTAAAAACAAGAAGAAGCAGTTCCATTGGGCACGCGATCACCAACACTGGACAATTGAGGAGTGGAAAAACATTGTCTGGTCCAATGAATCCCGGTTCCTGCTGCGTCATGCTGATGGCAGAGTCAGGATTTGGCGTAAGCAGCATGAGTCCATGGCCCCATCCTGCCTGCTGTCAATGGTATAGGCTGCAGGCGGTGGTGTAATGGTGTGGGGAATGTTTTCCTGGCACATGTTAGGTCCCTTTTTATTTATTTTTATTTTTCACCTTTATTTAACCAGGTAAGCCAGTTGAGAACAAGTTCCCTTGATAACAATTTAGCAATGTTTCCATGCCCCAAAGAATTCAGGCTGTTCTGGAGACAAAGGGGGTCCAACCCGTTACTAGATGGGTGTACCTTAATAAACTGGCCACTGAGTGTATATGTCAACATATGGCTCTTTGTTAGGTTTTTTTTCTCTGAACACTCCTGTCTTTGTTACACCATTTTCAAGTTCAAGTTTATTCCTCAAACAAGTGAATTTCACCTGTGTTGCACTGTATATTTGTGCCTTTGTTTCAAAACACTCTGCATGTTCTTTCTCTCTCTCAATGTTGTTGTGGGTGTTATTCAAATAGTCAGGTCTCTGAATAATGAGTAATTTGGATGAGTAATTTCTTATTCTGTCTACTTTTGGGTGAAAATGTATCTTGTTTTGGTGCTAAATTCATGAAATTAGAGTTATTGGGAGGAGCTCACATTTTATCCAAACAGTGTGGCATGGGTTAGTATACAAATTAATGTATTGCATTAAAATGAATAACTAATAACTTTACCTGTTGGGTTTGTGATATTGTATCAGCAACATCAGGACAATGTTGCCAGAAGATATGCTTGTTTCCACTGAGCTGCACTGGGGTCGGAACGCAATCATGGTTACATTAAGACACCGTGGAGCCGATGCTTGATATGGGTCGGAAAACATACCTCAATGCAGGGATGGGATATGCCACTGTACTCCAAATGTTACCTTTATCCACATTGTACATATCTCCCACCGGCTCCACAGTGTCTTAATGTAACCATGATTGTGTTCAGATCCCAGTGCAGTGTAAACAAACGTTATGGTAGGGTCGGTATCTTATGGCAAAACATAATGTAACATATTTGACGTTTTACTACATCTGTCCAGTAGCTGTAGTTTTAAATATGTAAATACCTGGTAATAAAAATCCTTGGGGAAAATGTAATATTGTCTACTATGTTGTATTCAATAAAACACAATGACATAATAGTCCTGCAATAATGAAAACAGTCTACCAAATTGATTGTTTTCAACACAAAAAGCTTTGCATAATGGCCATTACATTGCATCTAGAGAACTAATTGTTGGGTCTAATGGTGCTTTCAAGAGGAGGTAAAATCATGAGATCTTCAGGTCGGAGCTCTAGAAAGATGCACGAGTTCCCGACTTGTAATTCCAAGTTGGATGACCGTTCAAAACGATTTTTCCCAGTCGTAACTCGTTTTTTTCCGAGTTCCCATTTGTGTTATGGAACACTCGGAAGTCGGATATATCCCACTTCCGAGTTCCCAGTTGTTTTGAACGCGGCATGATTCGCTGATGTTCTCGCGCCATCTCTGTAGCAAGGAAGTTGTCGTTTGTCGTAATTTCCTACGACGGAACCACTGCAACAACAGTGTGCGGAGGAGAAGAGCAAGAGGCGCTCCGAACAGCATTCTAGGCATCCTATGTCATTGTTTACCCCGCGAAATGAGTTTTATTTTTGCATGTATTAGATGAGGCCCCCCCTCTGAGAAAACTCAGGGGAATTTAAGTAATAGAAGCGGTAAACACAAAGAACTTAGATCCAAGTTGCAGTGGCCTAGTAACAGCAAACCAAGCACCACGCTGAGTGTTAGCTATGGAGGATGCCTCCGCTGTAACGATCAAATACGAGGGAGGAGATGAAGAGGAGTCGGAAGATGTCAGTGAATATTCAACCAAGAAGACCGAAAACAGCGCCAACAAGTCTGCCAAAGATGACAGTACCGATAGTAAGTGACCCCATCCTTCCACAATCATCTAAACACAGCTAGCTAATTAGCTAACGTTAACTAATGCTACAACATGCTCATATCCATGTTTGCTAGTTAGCTAATTAGCGTTAACTATTCTAACATGATCATATCCTAGTTAAATGACTAACTAGCTAAGGTTTCCGTTATCGTTAGGTAGCCATTGACCAGAAATAAATGTGTCCCATTTTATCTTGTGCACATTTTTAGCTAACTAGTGGTGACTAGCAAGCTGTGCGTGGTATAGTCGCTAACGTTGCTAGTTAGCAAGGGGTAAATAGTCGTTCATCCGAATGACATCAGTACCGTTTTAGTTAAACTCTTCAATGTTATGTGAAATCCAGTAGCCTGTCATATATTGTGATAAATAATAGGGGTATTTATTACGCCTATTCTGTTGCAATACATTCCTTAAACGGAAGTGAACGAAACGGGGAGCGACCTACCTCAATTTGTCCAGTAGAAACTCTTGTTTTATTTGCTAAATGAAACGATTTGCAACTGTTTGGCTAATGATTACGACCCTGGACTAGCGTGATCACCTCCCCAATGTTTTGGAACTTGTAAACGTGACGTACTTCCCCGTAGGCCAGAGCCGTCTAATTGTCCCCCACGATTAAATCGGAGCAAGTGTGGGTAGCTGCAGACCAATATGGCGACCGGAGTGTGGGTGTGTCGAAAGGAGTGGGTGTATGGAAAGTGTGTCAGCTAATTGGGCAGATACTGTATGTTGCAACTCAAGACCGTTTTGCGTTGCTGATTGGGCTGCATGACGAGTCGATAAGCCGGCGACCAGTGCACCAGTGTTGTATGGACATATAATAATAATAATAATAATATGCCATTTAGCAGACGCTTTTATCCAAAGCGACTTACAGTTATGCGTGCATACCTTTTTTTTTGTGTATGGGTGGTCCCGGGGATCGAACCCACTACCTTGGCGTTACAAGCGCCGTGCTCTACCAGCTGAGCTACAGAGGACCACATGCCTGTCGATCTGAGACCTGACCGTGATACACAGGAAGCGTCCTACTGGGTATCACGGTCCTGTCGCAGGCGGTAGCTAACCCCCCCCATATTGATAACCATCTGGATGTAACCTTGATGCATGCACATACAGTATACTCAATGGGGAGGGCATGAATGGCAACAACACCAGGACACAGTGCCCTTCGCTCCCGTTTGATAAGCACTATAAGAACTGAAACTGTACAATTATTTGTGTAAAACAGTGAAATGAGACTCATACTAATCCTCTGTCTTCAAAACAGAAGTACTCTCGCGGTATGGTAGCTCAATCAATTTACAGTAGTTGCGTGGTAAGAAACGGAAGGGGAAAAAACACCGCTCAATCAAAACCGTCTAGCCTATAGCAGAGCGCTTTCGACACACCCACTACTTTCCTTTCGGCACGCCCATACTCCGTTCGCCATATTGAGCTGCCTCTACCCACCTCTCAATTGGAGGGGGGACTATGGAACTGTCTCCGTTTGTACGTACGTTAGTCACACGCGATATCTCAGACACCACTGGCACGATTTTGTCATAACTTGGGTGAATGATCCGTCTTGCCATAGAGATCTGGCATTTACACAATTACAATGATTGGCCCAAGGGGGGCGCTGTAGTAATCAACTGAAATTCAAAACTTTGAACAAGCATATGTCCTGTTTGAGTTTGAATTGTCACTAATTGGCCCAAGTGCTGCATCATTCGTGGGGGACAACATGTTTACAGTTTTAGAGTAATACAGCTTAAAGGGCTCTGTCATAGGCTATTTATCATACAAGCAAAACATTTGCCCAGGAGCTGAATAGGTGAATCTTTGATAATTTTATTCAATATCTTCTGGTGAGATTCTCCTATTTGAGACATGATGAAATGTTTGATAGAGAACTTCATGGGGTCTCTATAGAGTAGACCTAAATTTGGCTCCATAACCTGTCATTCACTCAAGAGGAAATCATACGATCCCAATTCTTTCTCTGTCCACTGGTCAGTAGTGTATAGGATAACTTGACTGATCTGAAAAGCGTGATGAATATTTAGGTTAAATCAAACTTTCCCAATACAGAAGTTAGGTTGAAATCCTTTAAATTAGGCTGCTTCACACATTCATGTCTTTATAACAATTACATTTCAACAGAATATTATCCACAATGAGTTGACTCTCCATCGTTAGGTTGATATGCCCTTTAGCAAAGATTATTATTGTCAAGCAAAATGTATCTCTGTCAAAATATACATCCATCCAAACAAAAGTTGTATCTATTGCTACATTTTTATCTTGATGATAATATGTATCATTGTAATAAAATATGCTTAAGTCTTGTTTCTTTTTGACAGTCATGGAATTTTGGATGATGGGCACGTTTATAATCGTTATAATTTTTTTAAGACAAACATTTTCTCATCTCCCTCCTGAGCTGTGCTGCTGCAGGGAGGGGGGTGTTGCCTAGGCAACCAAATACTTGTTTTCTACAAAGCCTTGCTTGTTCAGCAAAGAGCAGCAAAGTTTCATTAAGTTGTAACGAGTCTGTTACCGTGGAAACGGACTCAACAGCCTAAATGCCCAGTCCTCCCGTCTTCAGTCAGCTGTTCTTTCCACACAAAAAAAGAAAACGGTTATGACGGTTATTTTAATTTTCATGACTGTCTTCATCCATAATCGTTGGTTACACGATTATACGGTAATTGTGCAAGCCCTAATTGTACTTGGAGGCACATAGTCATTATCTGACATAATAAATATTCATTTGTATTATTGTTTAGTTTTCTTTTCTCTTTTCTTTGGCAACAGGAGTCGCCCTGACCTCCCATTTTCCCCTTTCTATTTTTAGGGGATGGGCTTTTCCGCTGTCTGGATTGTGGAGAAGCCTTTGAGGAGGAGGCGGCCTACCAGGAGCATCAACATGAGCACACCCATGATGGACCCATAGTCTGCCTGGACTCTGACTCCCAATTGGATGGCTTGCTTGTTTCAGAGAGTGGGGGCCAACGAACACTATGTTGCGCTCTTTGTGGGCGCAAATTTGCAGACTCAAGGGGTTTTTACTCACACCAGGTCAAACACCGTAATGAAGCCCTCAAGCAGTCAACTCCTGTTTTGCAATCAACTCCTGATCAGAGCGCAGGGGTGGCTAAGCAGTATGTCTATGAATGTGAAGACTGTGGTAAATCCTATACTTCGATGGGCTCTTTCATCAGTCATACACGCTCACACAAGCAAGCTTCCAAATCAGTTTTCCATGAGCTGGCACACCTGAAAAAGAAGTCATTTGAGTGTCAAACTTGTGGTCGCTGTTACTCCCGTGCATCAGCTCTTGACGCTCACCGCCGTTGTCATGAGGTCAAACTAATCCCGAAGTCCCGCAAAAGGGGTGCAGAGAAGCGACCTCCTGCAGAGGAGCCTGCCATTGCAACAGAGGACAGCAACAAAGCTTCTGAACAGATAGATGGGGCACAGGAAAATCTGTTTGGGTGTTCATGTGGCAAAACATTTCGTGCCCAGTCTGGCCTGAAAACACATCAACGATTTAGCCACAATGACAAATGTTCTCCTGAAAAGCTTAAGAGAAAACCCAAAAAATTTGACTGCAGTGAGTGTGAGAAGACCTTCAGTTCTTACGCCGGCATGCTCTGCCATCAACGCTATCATATGAAACGAGGTGGTAGTGGTGGCAAAAGGTTTCCGTGTGAGGAGTGTGGCAAGGTCTTCACAACGCTCACATTCTACTACAAGCACCAGCGTTTGGCTCATACTGAAGAGACTCCAGCAAAGTCTTTCCTTCATCAGGTTTGCCAGCTCCAGAAGAAAGCGTTTGAGTGTCAGGAGTGTGGGCTCCGGTTTTCCAGGGCCTCGGCTCTCCAGTCCCATCAGCTTTGCCACCACTATGTTTTTGGAGGGACTGAGAAAGAATCCCAGACACAAACATCCCCACTACCTCAACATAAGCTATTACTGGATAACAAGACAGAGACTGAAACATTTGCTTTAGGGGCCATTGTCTACCCACAGGACACCCCTCAGACCCCTGTGACGGAGAGAGACTCATCGTTCTATGAAACTGATGGGGATGCAGAGGCTGATGGAACTGATGATGTCAATGTAGAGGTGATCAGTGTAAGTGCCTCAGATGGCTCTGTAAGGGATGAAGAAGAATCACTACAAGAACTCAACCCTGATCTTGAATTACTGTGTGAATCAGACCAGGATGGAAAAGAGGAGATGGATGCTGTGTTGTGTCCAACGGAGTACTTCTCTAGTACACTTAAGTCTAAACCAGAGATTGATCTGAAAATTGTACAAATTGACTTTCTGCCATTTGAAGGCGAAGGAGCTCAAACGGAGAAGGTTCAGGAACAAGACCCACCTAAAAGATTTAACTGTCCTGAGTGTTACCGCTGGTTCACCAGTGCTGCATCTTTGCGCTCTCACAAACTGTGGCACAGAGTAGATGGCAAAAAACTATGGAGTCCTGAAAATGATATTTTCAAGTGCAATGTTTGTGGGTTTGACACTACACATCGGAAAACGTACCACAATCACATGCGAAAACACGATGGCCGAAAACCCCACAAGAGTGTATTGTACCAGCTTGCTGGACTACAGAAGAATAGCTTCAAATGTGAGGTGTGTGGAAAGTGTTTCTCACGCATGTCTGCCCTACACTCTCATCAGCAACAGCATCCAAAAAGCAAAGCTCATCCATGCCCAGATTGTGAGAAGACTTACTCTAATGCCAGTGGTTTGTACAACCACCGCAAAAGCTGCCGCGCTCAAACCCCCGCCCAAGATGAAGTACCAGACACTAAAAGTGAAGTGTTTAATCCAAAGAAGACTTTATTAGGGCCAAAGGTTTATTATTGCGAGCGATGTGGGAAGGGCTTCTGGTCTTTGGGTGCTTACGCTCACCACAAGCAGAATCAAGCTCAGTGTGTACATTTGAAGGAGAAGAATGAGCCAACCTTGTCTTCACATTCTGCCAATGGTCCTCCACATGTTCGTGGGAAAGTTGCCTGCCCTGTATGCGGGAAGACATTTCGTCACCAAGGCATTATGAAATCTCATATGAGGAAACACGAGAATGGGAATCATAGATGTGAACTTTGTAGCAAGTCTTTTCGCATGTTCTCAAGCCTCCTCAGGCACCAGGTTGTACATAATGCTCGAATCCTCCCGCCTCCTATCAAGTCTTTTCAACATCAGGTAGAACAAGTGAAGAAGAACGCATACAGCTGCCCTGATTGTGGAAAACTGTTTTCACGAGCCAAGGCACTTAAATTCCACATGAAGAGCCATGGTTATGAGACTGACTACTCTGCCTCATCGCCTAAATCTGCTCTTGAGCTAGAGGGGCTGAAGTGTTCAACATGCCTTGCCCATTTCAGCAACAAATCCTCATTGCACACTCACCAAAAACAGTGTGGCAAGATAAAGACTGTCAGTAAAAGCCACAAGGAGGATATTGCCCAACATGACACCGTTCCTAAGGCGAAGAAGTTCAAATGTCCCTCCTGCCCTTCTCTTTTCAACAATTTACTGTCATTGCAGTATCATCGAAAAGAATGTGGCAAGTCGAGGGCAATTGGAGGCTTGGATGTAAAAGCGAAAGGAGGTTTAGAGAAGGAGACAAAGTGTGTTGTCCAAGACCTTGTGAAAACATCTCAGTCAAACAACTCTGGCACTGAGAAAATGACTCAATCTGTTGCTGAGAAGGAATGTGGTGAACAAAAGGAGATCAATGAGTCCCAAACCTTGAAGAAAGCTGCCACAATCAACGCAACTGATTTGAAATACAAATGTAAAGAGTGTGAGAGAAGCTTTGCCGTTGTAGGAGCACTGAATTTCCATAAAAGGATTCATGTTCTGGGTCACAAGTCTAAAGTAAAACCAAAGCTGAAATTGCAAGTGGCCGCAAGCCCTGAGGAACCCAAGCAACCCAAAAAGGTAGAGCATACAACTAAAGGCCAATTCTGTTGTTCAGAATGCGGAAGACGTTTTATCTCCAATGCAGCCCTTGGCACTCACAGACGATGGCACACAGATAAGAAGTTTGCTGGGTCACTGATAAAAGATGACAAGACAAATTCTGTTGGGCACAAGTCAGTGGATGAGGGACCTTTTCAGTGCAACAAGTGTGGAAAGGGATTCTTCTACCTGTGTGTTCTCCGCCGACACCAGTTGTATTATCCGCCATGTCAGACCAAAGCCGAACCAGAGCCTGCAGCTGACACCAGCATGGAAGGCAACCGCAAACCCTCACACGCTGAATTTGCATGTCCAGAATGTAACAAAACATTCGTCAAGGGCTCACTTTTAGCAGCTCACTATGAAAGTGAGCATAACAAACCCATTGAGTCTGCAGATCTTCAGGTGGACCAGTCCATGACCATGTCCATTGAAGAGGTCCCGGAGCAGCCTGCCACGTCACACAGCAAGTCTGAAGCCATTCCATTAAAGAAGCCAAAGCTTAAATTAAATCTTCACCAGTGTCCTCATTGTGATATGAGCTTCTTGAAGGTTCGAGGCTTGCGTGCCCACAAATGGCAGGCCCACTCCCAGGGCAAGAAGGTTAAGAGCAAGGGCACTTTGGCTGAGAGCAGGGACTCTGTTGCCATAAACAACTTGGATACCAAGGGAAATGAACTGGTTAATGAGAGTAAGGACTTAGTTACAGAAAACAAAGGCACGGTTGTCAAAACCGAACACTTTGTTACAAAGAGTAAGAATGCTGTTGGCAGAAGAAGGAAGAAGGGTCGACCGGGTTTCAAATCCATCCCTTGCGTTGACTGTGGGAAGAGATACAGTTCTTCTGGGGCACTCTATAATCACAAGAAGATCTGTGGAGTGCTCAAGCAGGAAGTTAAACCAGGAATGGCAGAAGTAGTGGCAGAGGAACCCTCATCACCAACCCGCCTCTATGAGCAGACAATCAAATGCCTCTTCAAGTGTGACAAGTGTGGCAAAGCTTTCCCAACTGAAGAGCAACTAGGAGCCCACAAGGACTTGGCAAAGAGCCGACCTCACTCTTGCACCCTGTGCTGCCGTGGATATTGGACTGAGACTCAGCTGCAACAGCACCTGGCCTGGCACGACGAGGTCCGCCGGCGACTCCCAACAGAGCTTCGTTACAGACTCAGTGCTTCTGTAAGCACAGGGCCCGCTAAGGTCAATGTCCCTCTGCCTGATTTGAAGGCGAAGTCATCCCTCAAGCCACCACCTACACCCCCCTCCCGGCCACAGAATAGCCACAAGTGCCAGCACTGTGGAAAAGCGTTCCTATCTCCAGGTGCTCTGCATAAACACGAGGCTCAACACGACAGCGATGGCTCCTACCGTTGCTCCCTTTGTCCCCGGACCTTCAGTGAGATTCGGGACCTCATTGACCATCACCAGGAATGTATGGGTGATGACAAAGGGCAGAGAGATCCCTACACTGCTGTCTCCTCAAGATATACTGATGGCCTTACTTGCATTGAATGTGGAATGTGTTTCAGTCGAGAGTTGGAGTTGCACCAGCACTACATTGAACATGCTCGTGGAGCATATTAGATTAACAATGGAACTACTACAAGGCAGGAGATATTAGAAGTCGAATTTGACTTTTTCATGCACTTATGCACCTCTTTCTACTTCAGTTTAATTTCCAAGGTGGACATTTTTTTTCTCCAGGTTATTTTTCAAAGACCAAGTGTCCAAGAGACTTGCTAAATTTGACTATTCTAATTATATTATAGAATGCTGTTAACATCATTGCAAATATATCCACTAAGTGCTTATTTTAGCTCTTGACACTTATTTGATATTTCTCAGGCTTTATTTCACACTGGACCTGTACAGAAATGTAAAAATGTCTAAAGAAAAACGCCTTTTATCAGTTCCCGTTTTAAAATGTGTCCTCTTGGTGTAGAAATAGAGAAAGATAAAGTTTGCTAACTGCGGTTACATTTAGAAAATGGTGCTATGTTTCTCTATGCCGAGAAATGATTACATCCTGTAAAGTACAGCAATTTGTCTGTCAAGGGAAGCACTAATTTAAGTTTGTTTTGCTTGACTTAGTATGCAAGGGGAGAAGACGTGAGTCACCCACTTTCAGTAACATGCACTTGACTGACTTTTGAAAAATTAATCAAGTTCTGGCTTTAACCTGTCTATATAAGATGGATGTTTATAGTATTACTAGTACCTATTTTTGTCTGTTTTCGTTTGCAAAATATTACCACACTAACATTGTATCATTAATGATTAGAAAAATTGAATGTTTTCCTGGATTTCACTACCAAAGTTCCCCAAATACTAACAGTTGATTTGTTACTTTTCTCTTACTTTCATGTGTTGTGAAAACATTTATCTATCGTAATGAGTTTGATTTAACCAACTGGTTTAGCATTTGTTCATGGAGTTATGTTATTTTCCTTGGTTTAAATGAAACCTTAAAGTTTTTAGACTATTGCTAATCTTTTGAAGTCGTTACCTTTATCACTAATTTCAATGTAACCTTTTCCTTGTACCTTTAAACTACTACTGGTGTCTAACTAATGCAGACATGAAGAGTTTGAGTAAATGTTTAAAACTGTAGTTAAGTTTCCTGTGTGGTTCATTGTGTTGACTAAGTTATTGGTGTTAATGGGCCTTTAAGCTTGACTCAATAGATTCTAGAGGGTTTGCAGTCATGACGCATCATGTCATGTTTACCGTTGGTCGGAAATGGTTGAGAAACATTATAGATGATAAAACTCTTTAAAACTGCACTATGTACAGTGCATTTGGAAAAGTATTCACACCCCTTGACTCTTTCCACATTTTGTTACGTTACAGCCTTATTCTAAAATTGACTAAATTGTTTTTCCCCCCATTAATCTACACAATACCCCATAATGACAAAGCAAAAACAGGTTTTTATAAATTATTATTATTGTATAAAAAATAAACTATCACATTTACATAAGTATTCAGACCCTTTACTCAGTACTTTGTTGAAGCACCTTTGGCAGCGATTACAGCCTCAAGTCTTCTTGGGTATGACGCTATCAGCTTGGCACACCTGTATTTGGGGAGTTTCTCCCATTCTTCTCTGCAGATCCTCTCAAGCTTTGTCAGGTTGGATGTGGAGCATCGCTGCACAGCTATTTTCAGGTCTCTATAAAGATGTTCGATCGTGCTCATGTCTGGGCTCAAGGACATTCAGAGCCTTGTCCCGAAGCCACTCCTGCGTTGTCTTGGCTGTGTGCTTAGGGTCGTTGTCCTGTTGGAAGGTGAACATTCGCCCCAGTCTGAGGTCCTGAGCACTCTGGAGCAGGTTTTCATCAAGAATCTCTCTGTACTTTGCTCCGTTCATCTTTGCCTCGATCCTGACTAGTCTCCCAGTCCCTGCCGCTGAAAAACATCCCCACAGCATGACGCTGCCACCATCATGCTTCACCCTAGGGATGGTGCCAGGTTTCCTCCAGACGTGACGCTTGGGTACCCTTCCCCAGATCTGTGCCTCGACACAGTCCTGTCTCTGAGCTCTACGGACAATTCCTTCGACCTCATGCCTTGGTTTTTGCTCTAACATACACTGTCAACAGTGGGACCTTTTTATATAGACAGGTGTGTGCCTTTTCCAAATCATGTCCAATCAATTGAATTTACCACAGGTGGACTCCAAGTTGTAGAAACCTCTCAAGGATGATCAATGGAAAAAGGATGCACCTGAGCTCAATTTCGAGTCTCATAGCAGGGTCTGAATACTTCTGTAAATAAGGTATTTATGTTTCTTATTTTTAATAAATTTGCTAACATTTCTAAACCTGTTTATCGCTTTGTCATTATGGGGTATTTGTGTGTGTGTGTGTGTGTGTGTGTGTGTGTGTATATATATATATATATTTTTTTTTAATCAATTTTAGAATAAGGCTGTAACATAACAAAATGTGGAAAAGGTGAAGGGGTCTGAATACTTTCCCAATGCACTAACGTTTTGGGGGACCTGACCAAATTCACATAGAAATGTGTGTTATAGAACTGTCATTTTCATTGAAAGCAATTCTAAGAAGCGGTAGATACATTTTATGTGCGTTTTATTTCTATGCTTACAGTTCTTAAATTTAGTTTTTGTCTTTTACTTTCGGTTTTGTACACAAGCTGAAAATACAATATTTTTGGTTATGGAAAATATATTTCACAGCAGTGTAGATGGTACAATAATTCTCTACACTATACTTTGCTTTTTTTGTCACAAACTGAAATTAGGTTAACTATTTCAGCAACCAGGAAATGGCGGTGTGATTTCTGCGTAGTTAATCTTTTTTAATTGTTTCACACTTTCAAATGATAAAACCTATACAATTGTTCCAGTCTAAAAACAGTACTAGGTATACTTTATACAGTTTCAAAAGTATTGGCAGTGAATTTTTTTGGGGGGATAATCCTGAATGAGTCCTGAATAATGATGAGTGAGAAAGTTACTCACATATCATACTCCCAAGACATGCTAACCTCACACCATTACAGTAACAGGGGAGGTTAGAATTTTGGGGGGGTTATGCTATTTGTGCGTCTAACTTTCTCACTTATTATTTACGATTCATTCAGGATTATCTGTAATCATGGTAGAATCCACATTAATGTAGAAGTGTTTAGAAACATTATATTCTTATTTACAGTAAAAGTGAATCCAAAATGATACAATACATTATTTACCATTCATTTCTATTGGGCACAAAATAATCTGAAACACAACCAAAGCAAACAGCAAATGAATCCAACAAATTTGTAGAGTCACAAGCTTGATGTAGTCATTGCGTGAAAGGGAATATGGGACCAAGTACTTAACTTTTTCATACACATGTCCCCATACTTTTGGTCCCCTAAAATGGGGGGACCATGTACAAAAAGTGCAGTAATTTTCTAAACGGTTAATCCGATATGGATGAAAATACCCTCAAATTAAAGCAGCCTGCACTTTAACCACAGTCATTGCACACTACATGACCAAACGTATGTGGACACCTGCTCGTCGAACATCTCATTCCAAAATCATGGGCATTAATATGGAGTTGGTCCCCCCCATTTGCTGCTATAACAGCCTCCACTCTTCTGGGAAGGCTTTCCACTAGATGTTGGAACATTGATGCGGGGACTTGCTTCCATTCAGCAACAAGCATTAGTGAGGTTGCGAACTGATGTTGGGCGATTAGGCCTGGCTCGCAGTCGGTGTTCCAATTCATCCCAAAGGTGTTCGATGGGGTTGAGGTCAGGGCTCTGTGCAGGCCAGTCAAGTTCTTCCTCACCGAACTCGACAAACCATTTCTGTATGGACCTCGCTTTGTGCACAGGGGCATTGTCATGCTGAAACAGGAAATGCCTTCCCTAAACTGTTGCCACAAAGTTGGAAGCACAGAATTGTCTAGAATGACATTGTATGCTGTAGCGTTAAGATTTCTCTTCACTGGAACTAAGGGGCCTAGCCCGAACCATGAAAAACATCCCCAGACCATTATTCCTCCTCCACCAAACTTTACCGTTGGCACTATGCATTTGGGCTCGTAGCATTATCCTGGCATCCACCAAACCCCAATTCGTCTGTCGGACTGCCAGATGGTGAAGCGTGATTCATCACTCCAGAGAATGCGTTTTCACTGCTCAAGAGTCCAATGGCGGCGAGCTTTACACCACTCCAGCCGACACTTGGCATTGCGTATGGTGATCTTATGCTTGTGTGCGGCTGCTCGGCCATGGAAACCCATTTCATGAAGCTCCCGACAAACAGTTATTGTGCTGACATTGCTTTCAGAGGCAGTTTGGAACTCGGTAGTGAGTTTTGCAACCAGGACAGACTATTTTTACGCACTTCAGCACTCAGCGGTCTCGTTCTGTGATTTTGTGTGGCCTACCACTTCGCGGCTGAGCCGTTGTTCCTCTTAATGTTTCCACTTCACAATAACAGCACTTAGTTGACCAGGGCAGAAATTTGACGAACTGACTTGTTGGAAAGGTGGCATCCTATGACGGTGCCATGTTGAAAGTCACTGAGCTCTTCAGTAAGGCCATTCTACTGCCAATGTTTGTCTATGGAGATTGCATGGCTGTGTGCTCAATTTTATACACCAGTCAGCAACGGGTGTGGCTGAAATAGCCAAATCCACTAATTTGAAAAGGGTCCACATACATTTGTTTATGTAGTGTATCATTTCAAATCCAAAGTGCTGGAGTGCAGCGCCAAAACAACATGTCACACTCCCAGTACTTTTGTAGCTCATTGTATATGTTGGGGGTGTAAGTGGTGTGTGTTTGTATAATGTGATCAGTCTTGCAGTGTATTCTAATAAAGTATGTATCCAATCATGTTAATGATTAATGAGCCTAAATATGGAATGTTTTGAGGTGACAAGGAGTGTGATTTGAGCATATTGATCCTAGCAGTGGCGAGAACTACATACCTGTAAGTTTGAGTTTTCTCGTGCACTTAAAGTTGCAATATGTAACTTTCTGGGAGACCTGACCAAAATCACATAGAAATGTGAGTTATAGCTCTTTCATCCTCATTGAAAGCAAGTCTAAGAAGCGGTAGATCTGTTCTATTTCTATGCTTCCCGTTCTTAAGCTTCGTTTTTGCGTCTTTTACTTTGTTTTGTATACCAGCTTCAAACAACTGAAAACACAATACTATGGGTTATTTAAAAGCTATTTCACAGTGGTTTAGATGTTACAATGATTCTCTACACTTTTGCCACAAACTATTCGAATTTTAGCAACCAGGAAATGGCAGAGCGATTTCTGCATATTGCACCTTTAAAACACAATATGGTTGTGCCTGTGCTAAAATGTGTCAATTGGTGAAAACATCTTGCTTGTGAAAAATATGCCCCTTCATCCTAAATCCCACGGCGATGCTGCTGATAGTTTCTCAGATTGAATTGCCAAACTATCTTTACAAAATAATTGAAACAAGTTCAAATAAATTGTTGAAAGTTTAACAAAATTACAGGCATGTCACGGTACTATATTGTCCTAATTTATGCTCCCTTTCTCTCCTCCACAGTGAAACTAGCCAGCATGAGGTGTCAGGACTGTGGACAGCAGTTCACTCGCTGGGAGGCCTTCAAGACTCACCTTCGCAAGCATGTCCTGGAGGAGGCGATGGCGGAGGAGGAGGAAAGAAGGCAGAGCATCAAGAGAGCCCTGGAGACTAACAGGAGCAACAGCAATGTGGAGTCGGCAGCACCTGAGAAAAAGCAGAAAAAGAATGACAACGGTGATTATGAAGAGAACAGTGACGTAGACGTGGAAGGTGATGAAGAAGATGAAGAGTTCTTCGACAGTTCCTGGCAGGTCAGACCATCAGAGATTGTCACGGTTCGTCCCCGCGTCGCCATGCTGTCTGAGGAGGAGAAGCCAGTCTTCAGCAGCTCCCACAGGGTCTATGCATGCTCCATCTGTGGGAAGGTCTACTCCTACCTCGAGTCGTTTAGAAATCACCAGAAGACGCATGAAAAAGAAGAGAAAAAAAAACCCACGGAGAACAAGTGCCCGGACTGTGGGAAGGTCTTTGCTCGCCCATCCCTTCTGGTGACTCACTTGAAAGTGCACAGGCCTCCCGTGCCGATGGAACCCTCCACTCTGAAGTGCGATCAGTGTGTAAAAAACTTCAATTCCCTGCAGACGTATTTGATCCACATGGACCTGCACAAGCAGAAGCCCTTCTGGTGCCTGGCCTGTGCCAAGGGCTTTAGGGATGAGCTCTCTCTGGACAAACACCTGCAGGGCCACAACCTGAGGCGCCACAAGTGTGACATCTGTGAAAAATCTTTCCGCGTGCCCGCTGAGCTCCGCTACCACTACAATACTCACACCGGCGCCAAGCCCTACAAATGCACGCTCTGCAAGAAGAACTTCTCCCAGCTGGGCAACCTCATCACGCATCGGAAGAAGCACGTAGGGGTCTACGTCGGGGCCAGTAAGACCCCACTGGGACCCAGGAACCACCTGTTTGCTGGGAGGAGAAGGGTGACTGAGATGAAGAGGCTGGTGTTCACAGGGATGGGTAGCACAGAGGAGGCAGAGGTGATAGATACGCTTCAAGAGGAAGAGGAGCAGGAGGAGGAGGAAGAAGAGGAGGAGGATATTGAGGTGGCAGACGAGAAAGTGGGTGAGGAGGAATCTGGATCAGAAGAGTCGGGGTCTGAGTCTAGTTCTGAAGATTCTGGCGCTGAGGAGAAGGAGTCGTCGGGTTCGGAGTCGGGATCGTCTAAATCAGATTCATCAGACTCCTCTGGATCTGATTCCTCTGACGACTCTGATTCCTCTGGTTCAGGAGTGGAGGAGGAGGAGCAAGAGGGGAAAGAAGAGACTGCACTGGAAGCACTTGTGGCGGAGCAACAGAAAATACATAAGGAATGGGAGTGTTTTGAATGTGGTGAAGGGTTTGATCAAGAGTCAGCGTTGCACCTGCACTATATGAAACACGCCAGTGGGGAGCTGCCGGTACAATGACGGCCCAGTACATGGTGAGATTAGCGGTGAAATTATTGGTGAGTTGGGCACTGTTCAATGTGTTTCTACTACTTCAGAATTGAGTCACTGCTGAGCCCTTGAATTGAAGAACACTGAAGACAATTCCTAATGATTCCTCTCCCCATTGTTGATCACCAGTATGACTTATTTTTGTCATTATTTTATGCCCTGTCAGGTATTTTTTTCCGGCCTCAAATTTAAATGTTTTGAAGTGTGGGTTGAATGGGTGACTTTAGTTGTATGAGTTGAAGGCCATGAGGAAGTTAGCTTTTTTTCTTGCTACTTTGTCTTTACATTTAGATTGTTTTTGTGCCTTTTTGGTATGAAAGTGGTGTTTGGTTGAAGGGAGGGTCACTGTGTATTGCCGATTTTTGTAGACTCTGATTTCCAGAATTGAATTTCTTCAACTGTGCTTACCTATACACAATATTGATAGAAGTCCAGGCAGATTGGCGTTTGTTTTTCACACCCATTTTCAATCCGAGAGATCTTTATTATTGTATTTACACAGACTATATAGCTAATTGTAATTTAAAAACTGTGAATAGATTTAGTGTTGCAGGGTTACCTGAAATGTAATCTAAAAACAACTTGCTTTCTTTCTCTCCCTCTTCAATTTGATTCAATCATGTCTATTTCAATCATGTTTTTCATTATGAAATCTAGCTTTCTTTTGAAGTAAACTTGGGTGTTTCATTTGTCAGTAATGGGAAGACATTGTCTGAACATGACTCATTTGCAGGGATTGGAAACTATTTCATATATATATATATCTCCAGCCTACTGTAGTAGTTGCTATGTTACCATTACCATGTAATCTAGTATGTACCAGGAATTCATCTTCGATACAACCATATCACTCACTCTTCTATCAGTCTGATAACCTATTCAGCTATATGTTTTTTGAAAAAGCATCACATAGGAATTTTTTTGATCTGGATGAAATTCCTGTTTTTGTAATCATAAAAATGTAACTTGTGTGATAATAAATTAAATGCATTTTGAGTCCTCTCTTTGTATGTGTACTTTCCATTTTAGTCATTTAGCAGACGCTCTTCTCCAGAGCGACTTACAGTTAGTGCATACATTTTTCATACTGGCCCCCCCGTGGTAAACGAACCCACAACCCTGGCGTTGCAAGCGCCATGCTCTACCAACTGAGCTACATAGATGAGATGTTCTTTACAACACAATTGCCTTCTCACTATGGTCTTAAATCAATCTCAAACATTTCATTCAGATTGTAATGACTTTGTCATAAGTATTTCAGCCATTTTAGACTCCAACCCTGCATTTGTGTGTGCTTGGCACATTTTCTGCTCTGTGTGTTGCAAAGGGCGACATCTACTGGCCTATGTGCATTTCTCCAGTCACTGTGGATTTTTTATTTAATTTTTTACCAGGCAAGTCAGTTAAGAACAAATTCTTATTTACAATGACGGCCTACACCGGCCAAACCCGGACGACTCTGGGCCAATTGTGCACCACCCTATGGGACTCCCAATCACGGCCGGTTGTGATACAGCCTGGAATCGAATCGGGGGTCTGTAGTGACGCCTCAAGCACTGAGATGCAGTGCCTTAGACCGCTGCGCCACTCGGGAGCATGACTCCAGTCCATTGGTTTTGAGGAAGCTGTCTGATAAGTAATGTTTGATTGCTGGTTGATGTATGGCTGAACAGATACTACGTTTTAATCTTCTTTTTTTTTAACAATATGAATATTGCTATAGTAATCAAACATACATTTATCACAATGTATGTTGTCATGCTTTATAAGCTCACCAAATCATAGCTGACTAAACTCAACTCCATGGTGAAGGAAGTTTCTGATGAACTCCACCAATGGAGTTGAGCAGAAACCAGGCTTTGTGGAATTCGGCTTCATCTACATCAGTGGTCACCAACCTTTTCTGAGTCCAAAAGCAAGCAGAGATCTACCACTCAGATATATATTTTTTTAAACATGTCTTAAAAAACATAAGCCTATGCAACATGAACCTATTAAAAACAGTTCTGTAGCAATGAGGTTTGTGCAGTAGGCCCAATACATTATCACTGCATATTGGCTATGCTTGAATTGCCCTGGAAATGTTCTTCTCAGACCATTTTGAAATTATATTTCAAAATTGTAGGTATATGATCACACTGGTAATAGATAATGTGTTGTAATTCTTGTGAGGCACAGCTGAGTGAGCATAATTTGTTTTTTTATTTTACTGGGCTGATAGCCTGCATCTGATGGTCAGTCTGAGGGGCGGGAGAGAACAGCGGTGAGTCTGCCTCACCGTACTCACCGTCCTTCCGCTCTCCCTCCCTCTGCTGAGAAAAGGGGACACAGGCTTCCTGCTGATGGCGAAACTCAAATCGCACTGCATAATTTCTGCCTCATGCACCAATTCATGTTGTTACTACTAAGACCAGAGAAAGTGAAATATTTCTCAATATTAAAGGCTGCTAATAATAACAATGCAAGCTTATCGAAACACTGCTATACTCATTCATAGCTGCTGCAATGCTGTTTGTAGCGTGAGTGGAAGTAGGGAGAATGTGCATTTTATAGCTTATCAAAGTGTTGACAGTGCACAACTTAAACATAAACTTTTTAAAACAGCAGCTCCTTGCTGTATTCATGAGTCTCTCTAGTCATGGTTCTATATCGTGGAGCTCCGCCCCATAGGGGAGCTCTGCTCCTAATGGTTTACCCTCTGCCCTAAGGCAGCAGCAGCCTGAGACAAAATTATGCACACACCTACAGCCAATAGGAGTACAGGTGTCCCTATAAGAGGGGGTGCCTCCCCTCCCTTTTTCTTCAGCGACTGGACTAGACTGAAGAAGCCATGAAGAGACGAAGAGAAGACTCAGGACGAAGAAAACGCAGTCGATTTTCCAGATCATCGACGTCGTCCTACAATGAGCACACCAAGCTTATCCATAGGGTAAGTATTTAACAAAAGCTCTTTTCAGAGCTCAATGTCGCTGTTCCCCTTGGCGGCTGTCGACCCCCCCGACATATGTTTCGTGGGTTGAGGGACACAGCACGCCAGGGACAGCTTCATTAATCCCCCACTATGCGCCAGCTGCGCCCTCCTTTTTTGAAGGAGTGGAAGCAGCGTTGGGCATTTTTAGGGAGGATATTCCTCTTGAGGATGTGCTATCAATGTTAGTCTCAGCTTCTGAGGCATCATCTGAAGGCGCTGACTCAGGAGATGACAGGGCTATTGGGGAAGAAATGAATATTCTATTGGAACAATTCATTACACTGACCCAGATGTTTAACACCCCTTTTCCTTCGGGAAATTGTGAGGTCATTACATCCCTGGATGATGACGCCACAGCCTCTCTGTGCCTGAATTCTCAGGTCTCATTGAGTGGGCTGCTAAACAGCGGGAGATTAAGCTGCCCCCCATTCCCTCCAACCCGGAAGTGGATATGAGGAAGGGCGGCCGTTACTCTCGCTACAGCTTGGCGTCAGACGGCGGCCTCCAGCAGCAAGGGAGCGGGCCTCGCCCCCCCCGCAGTGCCAGAGGTGCCGGCGAGAGAGGTCATTAAAGCGTCATCCTGGCATCACCCAAAGGGCGGCCAGAAGAGACGCCAATTATGACAGGCGAGGGGGAGAGAACGGAAGACGGCACAGCGCCTGCTGTGACCGAGCCCACTGTCCCCCCCCACTCTACCGTTGAGTGTATGGAGGAGAATGTTTTTTGTTGATGTGTGTAATAAAGAGTTGGCTCTACTTGACACTGTCAAAAAAGAGCCCCTTTTCCATAATACATCCGAGAGCGTTCGACCTTCCTCACTCTCGCTCTCTCTCTTACCACTATGAGTGCAGCTCAGCCCACCATGGTGCGTTGCTGAATGCACACATAAGGCAGGTATATGAAAGGTATTAAGTGTACCTTATAAAGACCTCACTTTACAGACTCCTAGGAGTGCTGTAGTGAGTGTCTCACATAGCAGGCTGCAGTCTCAGCCAGATAATGGCATGATGACGCGACCGCTATTCGGGACGGCGCTCTGTCTCAGGCTAACGCCTCAGTCAGTGCAGTTCAGACCCGTGCTGCGTTCACGGAGGGCCTGATTACTACGGTTACGGGCGTAACCAACGTATCGGCGCCCCCGTTTTCTCTCAGAACGCGCTGATAATAACCACATTGGGGATGGCGCACTATCACAGACTAAGGTCTCTGTTAGTACGACCCAGACCCATGCTGCGTTCAAGAAGGGCCCGATTACCACGGTCACGAAGGTGCCCAGTGTATCGGCGCCCCCACTTCTTTCTGAACGCGCCCTGGCTCACCACACTGAGTGTAGTTCAGCCCACCAGAGGTGCAGAGCTGAACGCACACAGGAGGTGAAAGTAGGTATAATACCTAGACGCCGTCTTGGTTTATCTCAAAGAGACCTCACATTACAGACTCCAAGGAGTACTGTAGTGAGTGCCTCTCATAGCAGGCTGCAGTCTCAGTCAGGAGACATGATGACGCAGCCGCTATTTGGGGATGGCGCACTATCGCAGACTAAGGTCTCGGTTAGTGCGATTCAGACCCATGCTGCGTTCACGGAGGGCCCGATTACCACGGTGACGAAGGTTCCCAGTGTATCGGCGCCCCCACTTCTTTCTGAACGCGCTAATACTCACCACACTGAGCGTAGTTCAGCCCACCAGAGGTGCAGAGCTGAACGCACACAGGAGGTGAAGGGAGGAAAGATACCAAGACACCGTCTTGGCTTATCTCAAAGAGACCTCACATTACAGACCCCAAGGAGTACTGTAGTGAGTGCCTCTCATAGCAGGCTGCAGTCTCAGTCAGGAGACATGATGACGCAGCCGCTATTTAGGATGGCGCACTATCGCAGACTAAGGTCTCGGTTAGTGCGATTCAGACCCATGCTGCGTTCACGGAGGGCCCGATTACCACGGTCACGAAGGTGCCCAGTGTATCGGCGCCCCCACTTCCCTTTGAACGCGCTAATACTCACCACACTGAGCGTGACTCAACCCACCAGGGGTGCAGAGTTGAACACACACAGAAGGTGAAAGTTAAGAAGGTATCAAGGCGCCGCCTTGTTTTACCTCATAGAGACCTCATACTACAGACTTCTAGGAGTACTGTAGTGAAGGGCTCTGATAGCGAATTGCAGTCACCTAAGATGACGCAATCGCTTGCTGGGGATGGTGCCCTGCCGCAGGCTGTGGCCTCGGTCAGCGCAATTCAGACCCGCGATGCGTTCAAGGAGGGCAGGAATACGACGGTTACGGGTTTAACCGATGTCCCTACTCCTCTTTCTTTCTCAGAACGCATTTCCTCTCCCTTTCACGGGAGGCCCACCTTGGGCTGTTCCACCACTTGAATGTTGGGGAACAGTGGCGGTAAGGGCCATAGAGGAATACAGGTCCTTCCTACTGGATGCACCACAGCTTCGCGCCCAGCCACTTTCTCTGCATTGCTGGCAGTGGCGAAGAAGCTGCACCCTCTCACGCTGGCTAGAACAGACGTTGCAGAAGGGTTATGCTCTCCAATTCCACCGGACCCCACCCCCGTTCAGGGGAGTGGTGGAGACGGTGATGAAAACGCCAGACAAAGTGGCCGCTCTGATGACAGAGATTACGGAACTTTTGGCGAAGGAGGCGGTGACAGTAGTTCCCCGGGAGCAAAGGAACAAAGGGCTATATTCGCCTTATTTCCTAGTGCCCAAAAAGACGGGGGGAGTGAGGCCGATTTTGGATTTACGCATTCTCAACGAGAGCATAACCAAACGGCCCTTCCGAATGCTAACGACAAAACGTCTGCTGGAATGTGTCCAGAGAGGGGACTTTTGTACGAGCATAGACCTAAAGGACGCGTACTTTCATGTGCCGGTTCAGCCGCGTCACAGGAAGTTTCTGCGGTTCGCCTTTCAAGGGGTGGCGTACGAATACACGAGGATGCCATTTGGGTACGCCCTGGCACCTCGCACATTTTCCAAGTGTGTGGAGGCGGCATTGGAACTGTTGCGTCGTCAGGGAATACGGCTACTAGCCTACCTGGACGACCTACTGGTTCTCGCCCGTCAGCAGAGCTGGCGATCACTCACACAACACAGACAGTGATGCATCTCACAAGTCTGGGGTTCGCTGTGAATTGGAAAAAGAGCGCGCCCTGGCCCACTCATCAGATTGTCTACCTGGGGATACAGCTAGACACTGTGAGGATGAGGGCTCGAATTTCGGACCCCCGAAGGGTAGCCTTGTTGCTAGCCCTAAGGAAGTGTTGTCCGAATCACACGGTGACGGCGCTGTCGATCATGTCACTTTTGGGTCTCATGTCGTCAGCCCACTCTGTGGTTCCGCTGGGACTCCTGCACATGCGCAGGACGCAGCGATGGTTCGCCCAACTAAGACTAGACCCATTGCGTCAACGTCATTGGTTGGTGGTGGTTCCCCTCTCGCTCAGTGCAGACCTAAACTATTGGAGAAACTCACGCGTTCTCACGCACGGAGTCCCGATAGGAAAGGTGTCCTCTCACATCCCAGTATTCACGGATGCGTCCCTGACGGGATGGTGAGGGACATGTCAGACACAAGCGATAGGAGGTGTGTGGCCTCAATCAGGTCGTCACATCAACCTCCTGGAGTTGGAAACGGTTTCGACTGGTTCTGACCCACTTCGCGTCTACCCTTCGGGGTCGCGATGTACTGGTCTGGTCAGACAACCGGACCACAGTAGCCCACATAAATCGCCAGGGTGGAGTCAGGTCTCCTGCTCTCCATCGGGCGGCAGAGGAATTGTGGCTGTGGGCTCACGAGCACCTTCGCTCATTGAGAGCAGCACACATTCCGGGCTACTTGAACGTAGGAGCAGACCTCATGTCAAGAGGGGGTCCTCGAGACGACGAGTGGTGTCTTCATTCAGACATTGTTCTCCAGATTGGGAACAATTCGGGAGAGCCGAGGTGGACCTATTCGCGTCATGCGTGAACGCGCAATGTCCTCTGTGGTTCTCTCTGAGGGAACAGGACGAACCGCCACTGGGAAGGGACGCCTTTGCGCACCAACCGTGGCCGAGAGTTCTCCTGAATGCATTCCCTCCGCTGTCCTGCATTCTCCCACTGCTAGCCAGGGTGAGGTCAGGGGGGCTGTCAGTGATACTGATAGCGCCCGATCGCCCGGGGCTCTGTGGTTTGCGGAGATGAGTCAGATGTTGATTGCGCCACCTTGGCCAATTCCACATCGACGGGACGCGTTGTCTCAGGCGGCTGGCACGATAGGGAAATTGCCCATAATCGGCCAACCACTGAAGGCCTGGCTGCTGAGAGGGACAGGCTAGAGCGCCGTGGGTTATCTGATGCAGTGATCAGGACCATACAGGGTTCACGTGCCAGTTCCACTTCTAAGATGTATGCCAGTAGATGGAACGTGTTTTCACGATGGTGTGTCACACAAGGTGTGGACCCCATGAGCTGTCAGGTGGAGAGTATTCTCTCTTTTCTGCAGCTCATGTTTGATAAGCAAAAATCGCCTGCCACGATTAGAGTGTTTGCAGCAGCGATTTCAGCTTGTGTAGTGCCTAAAAGAAACACTTTTGCTGGTCCATGCTTGTGATGATAAAGGAATCCGCCGACACTGTACTCTGTTCACAAAGGTTTATTATAACAAAGAGTTTACAGCATCGAATTTTGACCAACACCTGCAGATGTCTGGAGATAGCCCGAGCCAATCTGATTAGCTATTCCCCTTATTCTATTGTTCAAGACATGGTTTTATATCCTCCAATGACGTATTATGGTGTGATTCTAAAAAACCAATCCCTAGTCTTTTCTTCCTCACTCCCCATCTCCTCTTTCCATGAACATCAGTAATGCTTTCCAGATGTTACAACCAAGTAGAGCAAAGTTCAGCTGTTACACAATTTTGTAAACGTCAGCACAATCCTAGACTCTTCAGATACTACATATTTCCCCCCTTCGAGACTAATTAAGTCTCGAAAACAAAAAGAATAAGATTATGACAAATAACAATTCTTGCTCTTGAGTAACTTTAACAATAAACCAAAATTTATGGAGATTAAACACATGTTTATATAGACACATTTTTGTATGTAGTGTAAATACATTATTATAGAGTGTAAATGAATTGTCATGGAGTGTAAATGAATTGTCATGGAGTGTAAATAAATTGTCATGGAGTGTAAATGAATTGTCATGGAGTGTAAATGAATTGTCATGGAGTGTAAATAAATTGTCATGGAGTGTAAGAGCGAAAAACCTGTCTGGCAGCTTTCATTCCAAATATCCATCAGTCAGTCAAGACAGGAAAATTCTCTCACGGCCCCTCTGCCCTAGGCGACCACCTAAGTACTCCAGATCAATTCACACATCTTCATGAATACATTTTAAGCTATGATACAATTGAATACATATGAAAAACCCCAGCAAACAAAATACAATCAAAATGTCCACATTCAGGCTGGTCGACCCATCGGACCCTCCTGTGGATTCTCTCTGTCCTTGCCTAGACCCCATATCCCTAAACTTCAACGAAATAAACAAAAACATCTGAGGTCCCCACATGTACCCAACACAGAAAACATAATTGTTCAAAAATTAATACAGAAAGAATATAACACTGGAATGTAGTCCACAACACTTCATTTCTTCCACAGTGTCGTCTTTCAATGCAACGTTGATGATGGAATCGGAACATTTCCACTCCTTCCTTGTTCCACTTCCTCCAGTCCATTCATATTGTCCATGTTTGAGTATTTGAGTCCCTCTACATATTCCCCCATATGCTTCTGGAAGAAAAGAAAATACCAAACAGTATCTTTTGCAAAACAACACATGCAAATTAAAACATCAATATCAGCAATAATATAAGAATTCCAAAAATGATATGAATTCCATTTCCCCCCTTTGATTCATCACAATAATATAATCATCCCACAATCAGATATTCCAAATTTCCTAGAGTTATTTCAACCCTAGTTTTCATAACATTTTAGTCTGACGTTTTCCAATTTTATCTTTCTCTAATGTATTTTTTTTTTTTTCAAAAACCCATTTCACTGATTTATTCACAAAACTCTTTCCCATTTTCTGAGTATATTAAATCGGGAAATTCCCACCTGCTGATGACTTCTTTACACAATAACTTTGCAACCGACTGAGCATATTTTAGCTTAGTTGAACATCTTATGCACCACTTGGTATATGAATGTAACCAAGAATAACAGTCACACATTATTTTTCAGACAGATTATGCACCTACCTATGACATAGTCTATTCAAGAAAATATGGTTCCCAAAAACTCTACTCCTTTGTGATCTTTATCCTAATCTCCCCTTTTACAACATTAGCTAACCCATAGCTTCCTAAATCATCATGGTTTCTCCAAAACAATAATTGAGTGCTACTCTAACGATTTTTTTCTATTGTCTTCAAAACACTTGCTTTCGAAAGTCCTTCAATTTATGGTTCAATTCCTTGGATTGCTTCATCTTTCAATGGATACTGATTCTTCCAAGGATGTCTTCCTCCTCAACTTTCACCTCAATTGGGCTGATTTCACAAATCCAATATCAGTACTACTTTGATATCACAACCATTCTTGAACTTTTTTCAACATCTCTTCTTCCATAGATTCTCAATCCATCTTCACACTTCAAACACATTCATTTATCTTCCGTACAGCTTATGACTCTCCTTGTCCTTGAGCCAAAATCATCATTTTCAGAAATCGCTGATTTTCACTCCTCCAAATCCTTCTCATAATTTAGTTGATTTGACATAGTGAGATGTGTAACCTCTTCAGGCTGAACACAGATAAAAGCCTTTCTGCTATCCATCATCACTTCCCATAGTCCATTGTTTATTTTCACTTCCATTGTTGGATCTTTTTCTCTTCTTCTCTAATCGGTGCTATCAGTTGAAACTCCTCCTTTCGGATCTTCTTGGCACCTCTAGAATTCTTGCTCCTTTCCTCTAAAGGGTTCACCTGTCCTCCAGATGATCTTCACTTGCTCCTGTATCTTCCTCTGAAATTATTTCTTTCCAGAAACTATCTATGGATATGAAACAACTTGTACCACTAGTTGTGGCTGGTACAGTTGCATTTGACCTTGTTCAGTTGAAACTGTAGCAGTGATTGTTGATTCGGTTCCCTCTGATTGATCATAACCAACACTTCTTTTCTTCTTCTCCACCAGTTGTATGATTTAGTTTTCAGAGTTTCTTCGTCTTGTTCTTTCTTGTTGTTGACATATCAGTATTCTTCAAAAGGTTCTCTTCTAAGTTCTGTTCTTGAAATATCATCTTCTTACCAGTGGCCTTTCCTTTGGCCTCACTGTATTATTATTCTCCTTCAATTCTTGAGGTCTTCATCCAGTCGTGTTACTTCTTCCACTTCTCCATTTCTTCTTTCCTCTCTTGCCAACCTCTGTCTGATGACAGGGTCATATCCACCCATGATCTCTTCTGAATCACTCTCATCTTCATCATCCTCTTCTCCTTCACGTTCCAGACATCTCATTTTCTTCCGTCTTCTGGATTCATCTTCATCGTTGTTTCTGCGGGTACCCTATCTATTATTAATCTATATTTCTGATGCAATAATCACTCCTGGATGATCATTGTAAGCTGAGAACAAACATCCCCAAGCTCTACTTTTTGAACCTATCTTATCGCTGAAATATTTTATCAATTTCTGTTTGAGAATGAAGGGCAATTTTTGTTTCACTTGCCGGATAACCTAGCAACACTTTAATTAAAGGATTACCCCTATTTCAACCCGTGTAATGACTTTCATAGTCCTGATATCTTTTTCCCCATTGTAATGACTATGTTATGTGTTTCCCTCTTGTTTCCCTCCTTTTTTTTTTTTTTTTTTTTTTTTTTTAAATAATTAATCAATTAATCCAATCAATCAATCAACCAATTAAATCAATCAAAAAATCAAATCAATCAATTAATCAATTAGTTTGTGAATTCTATTTTACCAAATTATTGATTGGTGGCAGTCTTACCACATCCGATCAGGAAAGGTAAAGGAAAGTAGTCAACTCCAGAGCAATTAAAAATAAAAGATCTGTACCAACTCACAACCCAATTGCTTAATAAGCACCTAATTACCTTAATTTTACAGAATAATGTTAATGCTGGATTTCCAAGACAACTCTAATCAATACAAGTCATTCACGGAAACTGTAATGTGCAATTATCAATTACATAAAGTCATCAGTCTGTTGCCAAGCTCTTGCGAAATGGTCACAACATGAAATATTCTATGTAAACACAATGTATCAATTATATCCTGTGAGGGAAAGTAGATTTGTGAATAATAACAGCACTGGCCTTGATTTGGACTGGGTTGCCGTCACTGGTGTCAGTTGATGTCAGCCCCTCCTCTTTCTCTCTCTCTCTCTGTCTCCTCCTTCTCGTCTCTCGTATGACAGAAAGACAAAAGAACAAAGAAGAGTTTAGTTTATACTTTTTTTCCACATTCACGCTAAGAAATAAGCAAACAGCTTAATTCAAGAATATTATAAATAGCTCAATAACATTTTATTTTATTCATTTATTTTATTATTATTATTATTAATCCGTCAATATATCTGTCATTCACCAACTCAACCGATTATCAACCAAACAGTTTTACAGTCAAGCAATAGTTAATTCAAGAGAAGATTTCACTTGTGTGCAAAATTCCCCCTCCCGTTTTCTATTTTGTCTGCACTGAAAACGGACTCTCCCGTTCTCTCTCCAGTTCAGTGCAGGGGAGTGGCTAACTCATGAATCCTACGCGTGCGCAGTTCAGTCACCAATGTGATTTCAGAGTGGTAGGAGCTATAAAAGTTGCTCCGTTCTCTTCTCCCATAGACAATAACTGTTTAGACTTTAACAGAGCTCACAAACTGAACACATAGAACATACAGAACACAGAACACAAACCCACTACCAAGCTTGTTATCTTTCACTTATCTGCAGATTTATAGTTATGCTGTTATCAATTACAAAACATCTCTATACACTCTTAAAAAGTCCTCCCTGTAGGCTCATGATTAGTTAGTAAACTATAGAGACTCATAAGATCTTTAAACTTATAGTCCTTCCAGGGGGCTCATAGTTTATATAGTTTAAGAATTACAAACGTTCTCACAAACAGAGACTCATAAGATATTTAACCTTAACTGTGTTGTAGGGGGTTTCAACTTTTTTACTCTAGGGGCTTAACATTTGAAAACCAAGATACCTAACACATTTATTTACAAGAGACTAAAAAGTCTGCTCAAAATCTTAGTCGACACACATCTGGAAGTCATCAAGCACGCAGCCACACTCACTCCGTTTCACCCAAACACACACACACTTGCTGACAGAGAAATGTGCTTTTTCCTCCTCTTAGACACACACATAGTTACATACAGGATCCATTAATCGCCGTTCCTATCTTATTCCTTTTGCTAAATTTCTGCTACCTTAAGTTGACGACATTAAATGAGAGGCGACATTGGATATACAATTCGTCAACCATATCCCAAGAGGTTACATACAATTTAATATATGTCGTACAAACTCACTGTTCCCAGAACAGACCAGAGAGTCAATCTAACAACTCCCCTGGTTTTACGGCCATCATATGGATGCCTTGGTCTCACAAGGGCTTCCTTAAATTAACGGCGCCCTAAAAGTATACTGTTGACTCATATCACGCGTTATCCTCTAAGCCTTTCATTGGACACTCCTTTCACTTTTATTCAAGGCAAAATATGCGTGTCCAAATCGGTGTGCCCTACAGACACTCCCCACTGTTTGCGTTGTTCTCAACGCAAACTAATTCAGAAAATTTAGAACGGAACTCCTACCACACAGCAAAAAGAACCAGCAAAATGCACGCATAAGTAATTTAACGGTACATCTCTAACGCACACACTCTCTGGACTCACAAACGGCCAGCGTCCAATGTAAGGGATTAAACTCACCTTATTTTTTCCGGCTTCTTTGAGCGGTAGTCGTTTTGTAGCCCAGGAATGGAATGCAAAGAAGAGACATAGCACGTCCCAAAGAACAATAAAACAAAAACCTCGTCGCCATTAAATGTAGTGCCTAAAAGAAACACTTTTGCTGGTCCATGCTTGTGATGATAAAGGAATCCGCCGACACTGTACTCTGTTCACAAAGGTTTATTATAACAAAGAGTTTACAGCATCGAATTTTGACCAACACCTGCAGATGTCTGGAGATAGCCCGAGCCAATCTGATTAGCTATTCCCCTTATTCTATTGTTCAAGACATGGTTTTATATCCTCCAATGACGTATTATGGTGTGATTCTAAAAAACCAATCCCTAGTCTTTTCTTCCTCACTCCCCATCTCCTCTTTCCATGAACATCAGTAATGCTTTCCAGATGTTACAACCAAGTAGAGCAAAGTTCAGCTGTTACACAATTTTGTAAACGTCAGCACAATCCTAGACTCTTCAGATACTACACTTGTCATGAGGGTTTTGGCAGAGACAATGTCTTTAGTCACCCTCTAGTGAAACGCTTCCTATTAGGAACGCGGCGACTTAGGCCAACACCTAGAGTCACGCTTCCTCAGTGGGATTTGGCTTTGGTACTCGAGCGCTATGTAAGTCGCCGTTCGAGCCATTGAATCAAATACCCCTCAAGATGCTGTCTATCAAGACAGCACTGTTGCCTCGCTTTGACTACAGCTAAGCGGGTCAGTGATTTGTGTGCTCTTTCGACGAGACCTGACTGCCTGGCCATCAATGGTGACCTGAGCAGAGCAGTGTTACGTCCTAACCCGGCATTTGTGCCGAAGGTTATTAAGAGTTCATATAGGTCACAGACCGTGGAGCTGTGGGCTTTTTCTCCTCCTCCTCATAGAGAGAGGAGTGAGGAGAAGCTCCATCGCCTGTGCCCGGTACGCGCTTTGGCGTGTTACGTCGAGCGCACAGCAGCGATTAGGTCATCGCCTCAGTTGTTTGTGTGTCACGAGTGCGGCTGCACTAGGTAGACCACTTTCAAAACAGAGGCTGTCTCACTGGCTTTGTGAAGGCATTGAGACAGCTTATGAGGTAGCAGGGCGGCAATTGCCTCAGGGTATCAGAGCTCACTCCACTCGTGGAGTAGCGGCTTCTACTGCCCTTTTTAGAGGAACAGGAGTAGAGGATATCTGTAGAGCAGCATCCTGGTCGACGCCGTCTCCATTTATCCGTTTCTATCTCTTAGATATGTCTTCTAATTCTCTGGCTCGATCTGTACTCAGCGTGGCTGAAGGGAGATCTTGAGCAAGAAAGAGAGGAGAAGCAGGACTGTGGACACAGGTTTCCATCAGGTCCGCTTTGGTTAGGAAGACGTGTTTTTGACAGATGTGTTTTCTAACTCTTTTGCTCGGTCTGTACTCAGCATAGCTGAAGGGAGATCTGGAGCTAGGAAGAGAGGGAAAAGCAGGACTATGGACTGGGTTTCCATCAGGTCCGCTTTGGATAAGAAAACATATTTTGTGGCATGAATCCTGACTGACAGGGTCAGTACAGTAGAGGCATGCGTTGATTAACAGAATATGAGGTCATCTATCTGCTTGTTCAGTTAGTATGACTCATGTTTTTGTTCCTGCCCACTAATCTCTGGGATTCCATTGAGTGAGTGAGGCGGTCTACCGCGTTCATAATGTAGAGTGACACTTGATGTCATTCCATTAGTGGTCGGTAGTGTTTTCACAGGATATTGAGGCACATCTATCTGCTAGTACAGATTAGTATGGCTTCTATTCTGGTGATCTGCCCACTAGTCATTGGCATTGCCATTGGACTAGGTGGGGCGGGTCTTTTAACCGATGACGCGGTATATTGTGACGCCCGTGGGTTTTTATTTGCAGTACTGCGGGACTCGGTTGCAGCCATTGCTAGGCTTGACTTTCGTTTCGATGGGGAAGTGTTAGGCTCGGCAGGGAGTACATTTTGGGAGCGCTACGCTCCGCCTTAAACCATTAGGAGCAGAGCTCCCCTATGGGGCGGAGCTCACGATATAGAACGATTATTTACCGGAGTGTAACTCCAGTTCTATGAGTGGAGCGGAGCCCCATAGGACTTAAGGCCCTGCCGACCCTCTCTAGTCTCGCTGAAGAAAAATATCTCGGGAGGCTGATTGAGGGGAGGCACCCCCTCTTATAGGGACACCTGTACTCCTATTGGCTGTAGGTGTGTGCATAATTTTGTCTCAGGCTGCTGCTGCCTTAGGGCAGAGGGTAAACCATTAGGAGCAGAGCTCCCCTATGGGGCTCCGCTCCACTCATAGAACTGGAGTTACACTCCGGTAACTAATCGTTTTAAATGTTTTGAAATCTCACTGAGTCAACTTTGCTGTGCGCTCAAGGCTTCTTTTTAGACATGGTGATCTGAGCTATCTGATTGGCCAGTGGTAGGTCTATAGGTGCACTGATTTGTCTTTTATAAAAATATTTTTTTAGGGGGTAGATCAGCTTTAATATTGCAGATAGATTGTAGCTTCCATCAATGTAATTGTCTGCATCATTTCCAATCCCCCATTTTTTTGTAAATATATTTATATATTGTGACGTCACGAGAGGCTACACAGCTTTCAGCGGGATTGCTCAAGTAGTGCAAGGAGACAAGGTTCAAACAAAACAAGGATTTTATTATAGGTCTTGGGAACTTAACGAAAATATAACAAAATTCTGTTCTCTTGTGGCTCTTTAAGGGTTAGCAGTTCAGGGATGTCTCTTCCACATCCAAAATCATAATTCTCACTCGCTCAGATAACTTTTCCCCAGCCTTACTGTAGTCCACGTTGCAGCTAGTGGCCAACCCAGCAAAAAAGTCCTTCCAAATGTCTCTCACGTATTTCCACAGGTGCATATATCCAAAGGTGAGTATTTCCCAAAGGTAAGTATCTCCAAATCCTTATATTCCTCATGGAAGGGGACGTGCAGCACTCTTGTCCTCCAGAGAGCCCAGGTTGGAGACTGTGTCTCTTCACCCCCAAACCTTCAGCTCATCAGCTCCTCATTTGTTTCAGCTGCGTGGGAAGATTGGCCATAGAGGGGGTGGAGTTCCCGACCATACCAGCAGATGGAGCCATAGCTGTCTGGGTTTGCAGCCACCTCAGGGGGATGTAACGTCCCTCCAGGACACAGCCTCTCGTGACATCACATCCCCCTCCTCGGGACCGACGTCCTCGTCGGGGTAAAGGCAGCGAAGAAGGCATCACGCCGGGAGAGGGCGTCCGCATTGCCGTGGTGCTTGCCAGCCTGCTCTCTCTTCAACTCCTCCACCTCTAGGACCAGGGACTCAGCCTCCTGTTGTCTCTCCTTGAGTTTCTTACTGAACGCATCAGCCTTGGTTTTAGCAGAGTTTAGCTTCTGTTGAGCAGCTTTCAGTTCCTTCTCTCTCTCTGCCTCCGCATTCTTCATCTTGTTCTCCAACACCTTGTACTTCTCCTCTGCCTTCTTCTGGACCTCCTTACTACTGCGCAGGGTCTCCTCACACTCCTCGATGGTCCTGCGCAGCCTCTCCAGCTCCTCCTGTTGCTTATGGAAGGAGCTCTGTTGGAGTTTAGCCTGGAGGATAACTAACTCTTCTGTCTTCATGTCTAACTGTTGCTTTAACAAACGATACCTCTCAGCGGTCCCCTTCAGACCAGACAGTTCTTTGTCCAGATTCTGTAGCTCCGTCTCTGTGTCGGTCTGGGCACCTGCCATCCCTATCCGAGCCCGGGGCGGGAGTGAGTAACTCGGAGGATTGCACCGGAGCCTTCCCAGGATGAGTCTTGCCTCTCAGTTTCCGAGGTACTCGGGTTATCCTCTCCTGAGACTCTCTCCAGAGTGGGTAAAAGGCTGGGCAGTCTCGTCCAATTAGGACAGGGACGGGGAGGGAATCAACCACCCCCGCCGTCGTGTGTATGGTTCCCCGTGTGCTGGTCATTGTAAGTTCAGTAATGGGGTATTCTCTGGTGTCCCCATGGACACAGGAAACTGGGAGGACTTTCCCCGGGGTCAGACACGTTGGGCCCACCAAATCCTTACGCACCAGGGGTGGCCCGGCTACCAGAATCCAGTAAGGCCTCCACATCATGGTGATTCACAGTTACCGGGCAGGTGGGGTGTCGATCTGGGCCGCCATCTACGACTCCCAAGAGCGAGGCAAAACGGTGTGTGGGTGCTGAGCTGGAGGACTCCGCAGTGGGCATAGGTTCATCGGCTGGTTTCCCACACTGCCAGGAGATATGTCCCATCTCCCCACACCGGTAACACTGTCGAAGTTTCCCCTCCTGGTGTACTCTTCTTGGACCCGCCTGATTTCTGGCTCCCCCTGGAGCCGGGATAAGTCCTGACGTGGCTGGGTTCGAGACCTTGGGGTCCTTTGGACGGGTTCTTCCCATTTGTGGTGGGGCCGCACTCCTGGGGTCTTTTCGGGAAGCATTCAGCATCTCCGCTGTGGCCTGGTACTTTTCCACAGCTTCCACGGTCAGATCAGCCGTGGTCAAGGCCTGTTGACTGATGAACCGTTTTGCCTCATAAGGCAGGGCGCGTAGGTAACGATCCACCACAACGGCCTCCACCACCGCCGCTGCTGTATTCCTCTGCGGATCCAGCCATTTCCTTGCGATTCGGACAAGTTCATGCATCTGCGCCCGAGGAGGTTGGTCTGGTTGGAAGGTCCAGCTGTGAAAGCGCTGGGCCATACCAAACTTTGTGAGTCCATATCTGCTGAGGATCTCAGACTTCAGGGCATCATAGTCAGTAACCTGGTCAGGGCCCAGGTCCCGGACAGCATTCAGCGATTCCCCGGTTAGAAAGGGGGCTAACAGACCAACCCACTGTTGCTTGGGCCAGGCTTCCCTAGTGGCCGTGGCCTCAAATGCATGCAGGTATGCCTCAATGTCATCGGTAGCTCCCATCTTAGATATAAAGTCACTTGCCTTTATTGGGCGGGTATTTTGGACAACCCTCTGTCTCTGCAACTGCAATTCCTCTGCCTTCAGAAGGTTGGCTTTCTTTTGCTCCTCCAAGAGAGCCACGTTTGCTTGCATCTGGGCTTGCTGGCCAGCAACAAGGGCTTTCAATATGTCCTCCATTTCAGTCAGCGGGGAGCCTACGGCCAACTTGGAAAACTGGGTGATCAAACCTTCGGTATCCTCCTCTGACATGCACTATTAACGCTTGAGCGTGCCTGTATTCTCCACCATCTGTGACGTCACGAGAGGCTACACAGCTTTCAGCGGGATTGCTCAAGTAGTGCAAGGAGACAAGGTTCAAACAAAACAAGGATTTTATTATAGGTCTTGGGAACTTAACGAAAATATAACAAAATTCTGTTCTCTTGTGGCTCTTTAAGGGTTAGCAGTTCAGGGATGTCTCTTCCACATCCAAAATCATAATTCTCACTCGCTCAGATAACTTTTCCCCAGCCTTACTGTAGTCCACGTTGCAGCTAGTGGCCAACCCAGCAAAAAGTCCTTCCAAATGTCTCTCACGTATTTCCACAGGTGCATATATCCAAAGGTGAGTATTTCCCAAAGGTAAGTATCTCCAAATCCTTATATTCCTCATGGAAGGGGACGTGCAGCACTCTTGTCCTCCAGAGAGCCCAGGTTGGAGACTGTGTCTCTTCACCCCCCCAAACCTTCAGCTCATCAGCTCCTCATTTGTTTCAGCTGCGTGGGAAGATTGGCCATAGAGGGGTGGAGTTCCCGACCATACCAGCAGATGGAGCCATAGCTGTCTGGGTTTGCAGCCACCTCAGGGGGATGTAACGTCCCTCCAGGACACAGCCTCTCGTGACATCACAATATACATACATATAAATACACATACAGTACCAGTCAAAAGTTTGGACACACCTACTCATTAAAGGGTTTTTCTTTATTTTTACTATTTTCTACATTGTAGAATAATAGCGAAGACATCAAAACTATGAAATAACACATGGAATCATGTATCAAATTAAATCAAATGTTATTTGCCACATGCACCGAATACAACAGTGAAATTCTTACTTACAAGCCCTTAACACTTTTTTTTCTTAAAACTGCATTGTTGGTTAAGTAAAAATAAAAATAAATCATTAAAGAGCAGCAGTAGAATAAAATAACAGTAGGGAGGCTATATACAGGGGGTACAGAGTCAATGTGCGAGGGCACCGGTTAATCGAGGTAATTGAGGTAATATGTACATGTGGGTAGAGTTAAAGTGATGTTTGGACCATGATAGTTTGTTGGTGATGTGGACACCAAGGAACTTGAAGCTTTCAACCTGTTCCACTACAGCCCCGTTGATGAGAATGGGGGCGTGCTCAGTCCTCTTTTTTCCCCCCTGTAGTCCACAATCATCTCCTTTGTCTTGATCACGTTGAGGGAGAGGTTGTTATCCTGGCACCACACGGCCAGGTCTCTGACTTCCTCCCTATAGGCTGTCTCGTCGTTGTCGGTGATCAGGCCTACCACTGTTGTGTCATCGGCAAACTTAATGATGGTGTTGGAGTCGTGCCTGGCCATGCAGTCATGGGTGAACAGGGAGTACAGGAGGGGACTGAGCACACACCCCTGAGGGGCCCACGTGTTGAGGATCAGCGTGGCAGATGTGTTGTTACCTACCCTTACCCCCTGGGGGCGGCCCGTCAGGAAGTCCAGGATCCAGTTGCAGAGGGAGGTGTTTAGTCCCAGGGTCCTTTGATGGCACTATGTTGTAGAACGCTGAGCTCTAGTCAATGAATAGCATTCTCACGTAGGTGTTCCTCTTGTCCAGGTGGGAAGGGCAGTGTGGAGTGCAATAGAGATTGCATCATCTGTGGATCTGTTGGGGCGGTATGCAAATTGGAGTGGGTCTAGGGTTTCTGGGATAATGGTGTTGCCTTTCAAAGCACTTCATGGCTACAGATGGGAGTGCTACGGGTCGGTAGTCATTTAGGCAGGTTATCTTAGTGTTCTTGGGCACAGGGACTATGGTGGTCTGCTTGAAACATGTAGGTATTACAGACTAAGTCAGGGACATGTTGAAAATGTCAGTGAAGACGCTTGCCAGTTGGTCAGCGCATGCTCGGAGTACACGTCCTGGTAATCCGTCTGGCCCTGCGGCCTTGTGAATGTTGACCTGCTTAAAAGACTTACTCACATCGGCTACGGAGAGCGTGATCACATAGTCATCCGGAACAGCTGATGCTCTCATGCATGCTTCAGTGTTGTTTGCCTCGAAGCGAGCATAGAAGTGATTTAGCTCGTCTGGTAGGCTCGTGTCACTGGGCAGCTCGCGGCTGTGCTTCCCTTTGTAGTCTGTAATAGTTTGCAAGTCCGGCCACATCCGACGAGCGTCGGAGCCGGTGTAGTACGATTCAATCTTAGTCCTGTATTGACTCTTTGCCTGTTTGATGGTTCGTCGGAGGGCATAGCGGAATTTCTTATAAGCGTCCGGGTTAGAGTCCCGCTCCTTGAAAGCGGCAGTTCTACCCTTTAGCTCAGTGCGGATGTTGCCTGTAATCCATGGCTTCTGGTTGGGGTATGTACGTACAGTCACTGTGGGGACGAGATCATCGATGCACTTATTGATGAAGCCAGTGACTGATGTGGTGTACTCCTCATTGCCATCGGAAGAATCCCGGAACATATTCCAGTCTGTGCTAGCAAAACAGTCCTGTAGCTTAGCATCTGCGTCATCTGACCACTTCCTTATTAACCGAGTCACTGGTGCTTCCTGCTTTAGTTTTTGCTTATAAGCAGGAATCAGGAGGATAGAATTATGGTCAAATTTGCTAAATGGTGGGCGAGGGAGAGCTTTGTACGCGTCTCTGTGTGTGGAGTAAAGGTGGTCTATAGTTTTTTCCCTCTGGTTACACATTTAACATGCTGGTAGAAATTAGGTAGAACAGATTTAAGTTTCCCTGCATTAAAGTCCCCGGCCACTAGGAGCGCTGCCTCTGGATGAGCGTTTTCCTGTTTGCTTATGGCCTTTTACAGTTCATTGAGTGCAATCTTAGTGCCAGCATCGGTTTGTGGTGGTAAATAAACAGCTACGAAATGTTTTGAAGAAAACTCTCTTGGTAAATAGTGTGGTCTACAGCTTATCATGAGATACTCTACCTCAGGCGAGCAAAACCTCGAGACTTCCTTAGTATTAGATTTTATGCACCAGCTGTTGTTTACAAATATACACAGACCTCCACCCCTTGTCTTACCGGAGTCAGCTGTTCTATCCTGCCGATGTAGCCTATATCCCGCCAGCTGTATGTTACCCATGTCGTCATTCAGCCACGACTCGGTGAAACATAAGATATTACCGTTTTTAATGTCCCGTTGGTAGGATATTCTTGATCTTAGGTCGTCCATTTTGTTTTCAAATGATTGTACGTTGGCATAATAGGATTGATGGAAGAGGCAGCTTACTCGCTCGCCGTCGGATCTCTACAAGGCACCTCGACCTACATCCACAATATCTCAGTCTCTTTCTCATGCGAATGACATGGATTTGGGCCTTGTCGGGTGTCTGTAGAATATCCTTCGCGTCTGACTCGTTGAAGAAAAAATCTTTGTCCAATATGAGGTGAGTAATCGCTGTCCTGATATCCAGAAGCTATTTTTGGTCATAAGAGATGGTGGCAAAAACATTATGTACAGAATAAATTACAAATTACGCAAAAAAACACATCTAATAGCACAATTGGTTAGAAGGCGGTAAATGGCAGCCATCTCCTCCAGCACCATAATCTGTGTAATCAAAAAAGTGTTAAACAAGTCAAAATATATTTTATACTTTATATTCTTCAAAGTAGCCACCCTTTGCCTTGATGACAGCTTTGCACACTCTTGGCATTCTCTCAACCAGCTTCAAGAGGAATGCTTTTCCAACAGTCTTGAAGGAGTTCCCACATATGTTGAGCACTTGTTGGCTGCTTTTCCTTCACTCTGCGGTCCAACTCATCCCAAACCATCTCAATTGGGTTGAGGTCGGGGGATTGTGGAGGCCAGGTCATCTGATGCAGCACTCCATCACTCTCCTTCTTTGTAAAATAGCTCTTACACAGCCTGGAGGTGTGTTTTGGGTCATTGTCCTGTTGAAAAACAAATGATAGTCCCACTAAGCCCAAACCAGATGGGATGGCGAATCGCTGCAGAATGCTGTGGTAGCCATGCTGGTTAAGTGTGCCTTGAATTCTAAATAAATCACAGTGTCACCAGCAAAGCACACCCACACCATCACATCTCCTCCTCTATGCTTCACGGTGGGAACCACACATGCGGAGATCATCCGTTCACCTACTCTGCGTCTCACAAAGACACGGCAGTTGGAACCAAAAATCTCAAATTTGGACTCATCAGACCAAAGGACAGATTTCAACTGGTCTAATGTCCGTTGGTCATGTTTTTTGGCCCAAGCAAGTCTCTTCTTATTATTGGTGTCCTTTAGTAGTGGTTTCTTTGCAGCAATTCAACCATGAAGGCCTGATTCCCGCAGTCTCCTCTGAACAGTTGATGTTGAGATGTGTCTGTTGAAGTCTGTGAAGCATTTATTTGGGCTGCAATTTCTGAGGCTGGTAACTCTAATGAACTTATACTCTGCAGCAGAGGTAACTCTGGGTCTTCCTTTCCTGTGGCAGTCCTCATGAGAGCCAGTTTCATCATAGCGCTTGATGGTTTTTGCGACTGCACTTGAAGAAACTTTAAAAGTTCTTGAAATTTTTCGGATTGACTGACCTTCATGTCTTAAAGTAATGATGGACTGTTGTTTCTCTTTGCTTATTTGAGCTGTTAACATGGACTTGGTATTTTACCAGATAGGGCTATCTTCTGTATACCACCCCTGCTGTCACGGTATACTACGCCAGAACCCAGAAGCAGACCAGGACAAGGTACTTAGAGGAAAAGGTGAGTGTTTATTAATTGACTCCCGAGTGAGGCTGAATAATCCAGGGACAGAGCGGGTGGCGTGGATGGGTTGTTGAGGGTGCAGTGGTAGGTCCAGACATGGCTCGGCAGCCGCCGACCATCAGGCAGAGGTTGGGTGAAGGTTCCGGGTGAGAGACTGCAGACAGAACAAAACGGAGGTGAGTACACAGCAATTCAACAAGGTGCAAAACAACAAAAACTAACGCTAGAACTCAAGGCTGATACGCTGACAAACATACTGTTCATGGCTAACGATCCGGCAGGAACTGGATGTTTGGCCAGAGCCTAAGAAGGGTGATGATCAGGACCAGGTGTGCAGATTGCTGATGGGATGCAGGTGCGGAAAACAAGAGAGCTCCCCCGGAGCGTTCCCGAACCCTCGGGAAACTGGAGATCACGAACAGGAAAAACTAGTCACCAGACAGGACCCGACTCAGACTGCCGGGATCGTTACAGTACCCCCTCCGACAACGCCACCGGGCGGACCTCCCGAGCGCCAGGATGGAGGCGGTAGAAATCACTGATGAGGTCAGCATCTAGGACCTGTCGCCGCGGAATCCAACTCCTCTCTTCAGGACCATACCCCTCCCAGTCCACGAGATACTGGAAACCCCGGCCCCGCCGTCTGGAATCCATGATGCGACGCACCGTGTAGGCAGGACCACCTCCGATCATCCGAGGAGGAGGAGGAGGAGGCGGAGGAGGCAACAGAGGACTGAGGAAGACAGGCTTGAGGCAGGAGACATGAAAGGTGGGATGGACTCTGAGCGTCCCTCGGTAGTTTGAGTCGAACTGCCACTGGATTGATCACCTTCTCCCACCACAAACGGACCAATGAACTTCGGTAACAACTTCCTAGACTCAGTCCGTAAAGGAAGATCCCGTGTGGCCAACCAGACCCTATCTCCGATGGTGTAGGTGGGAGCGGGATCCGGCGACGATTCGCCTGGAGCTGATACCGGTCCGAAACTCTAAGGAGTGCCTTTCTGGCCCGATGCCAGGTCCGGTGGCAACGACGAATATGGGCCTGAACAGAAGGCACTGAGAGCTCCTTCTCCTGGGAAGGGAACAAGGGAGGTTGGTAGCCATACAGGCACTGGAAGGGAGACATCCCAGTGGCAGATGTAGGGAGAGTATTGTGGGCATACTCAACCCAAGGCAACTGAGAGACCCAGGAGGTGGGGTTGGAAGAGACCAGACAGCGTAGCGTGGATTCCATCTTCTGGTTGGCTCTCTCCGCCTGACCATTGGATTGGGGGTGAAAACCAGATGTGAGACTGACTGTAGCTCCAATGGCCAAACAGAAGGACTTCCAGACAGCAGAGGTAAACTGAGGGCCACGGTCGGAAACGATATCACTGGGCAACCCGTGGACCCTGAAAACCTCCCTAACCAGGATCTCGGACGTCTCCGAGGCAGAGGGAAGCTTGGCAATAGGCACAAAGTGGGCGAACTTGCTGAATCTGTCCACGATCGTCAGAACGACCGTGTTCCCCTCAGAAGCGGGCAACCCAGTGACGAAGTCCAGGGCCAGATGCGACCATGGTCGCCGGGGAATAGGAAGGGGTGAAGTAGTCCAGAGCTGGGCCGATTGGTACTCTTATTCTGCGCACACACTGGACAGGCAGCAACAAAACCCCGAGTATCCTCGGCCATGGCAGGCCACCAAAAACGTCTGCGAAGAAACGCCATTGTCCGAGCCACGCCAGGGTGACAAGCCATCTTGCTGGCGTGGGACCATTTGAGGACAGCAGGACGAACCGACTCAGGCACAAACAACCGACCGGGTGGACCGTTACGGGACCGGGCTGAGTCCGAAGGGCCGCCAGCACCTCCTCCTCAATCTTCCACATAACTGCTCCCACGACGCAGTTCCGGGGGAGGATTGTCTCGGTCTTGGACCCACTCTCCTCCGTCTTGGAGAACATCCGGGACAAGGCGTCCGCCTTGCCGTTCTTAGATCCAGGTCGGAACGTCAGGGCAAACTTGAATCGTCCGAAAAACAACGCCCACCTGGCCTGACGGGAGTTGAGACGTTTAGCCGATTGCACGTAAGCAAGATTCTTGTGGTCAGTCCAGACAATAAACGGTTGCTCCGCCCCCTCCAACCAGTGGCGCCACTCCTCCAAGGCAAGTTTCACCGCGAGAAGCTCCCGGTTACCCACATCGTAATTCCTCTCCGCAGGCGAAAGGCGACGAGAGTAGTAGGCGCAGGGATGGAGTTTACTGTCCGTGGAGCATCGCTGCGACAGGATGGCGCCAACTCCCACATCAGACGCGTCCACTTCAACGACGAACTGACGGGCCGTGTCCGGTTGAGAGAGAATCGGTGCGTTGGTGAATCGCTCTTCAAATCCAGAAACGCTCGATCCGCCTCCGGATTCCACTTGAAGGTCCTGATACTGGAAGTCAAGGCAGTTAACGGAGCGGCCACACGGCTGTAATCCCGGATGAATCTGCGGTAGAAATTCGCAAACCCCAAAAATCTCTGGAGCTGCAATCTCGTACCGGGCTGGACCCATTCCAGAACCGCTCTAACCTTCTCCTGGTCCATCCTAATCTCTCCCCTGGAGATGATGTACCCGAGAAAGGATGTCGTGTGGGCGTGAAACTCGCACTTCTCGGCCTTCACGAACAGGCGATTCTCCAACAATCGCTGCAGAACCTGCCGGACATGCTGGACGTGGTCGGAAGGTTCCTTCGAGAAGATCAGAATGTCATCCAGGTAAACAAACACAAAGAGACCGATCATATCTCTCAGGACGCCGTTCACCATACTCTGGAATACCGCTGGAGCATTGGTCAGTCCAAACGGCATCACCTGATACTCGAAGTGACCCATCGGTGTATTGAAACCCGTCAACCACTCGTCCCCCTCTCTGATCCGGACCAGGTGATACGCATTGCGTAGGTCTAGCTTGGTGAACACCGTAGCACCCTGTAAGGAGTCGAAGGCAGAACTCATCAAGGGCAGGGGATACTTGTTCTTGATCGTGATGTCATTCAACCCCCGATAATCAATACACGGTCGAAGAGAGCCATCCTTCTTACCCACAAAGAAGAATCCTGCCCCCAGGGGTGATGACGAGGGGCGAACGAGACCAGCAGCTAGGGACTCCTTGATGTAGGTCTCCAACGCCTCACGTTCAGGTCGGGAGATACTGTATAACCTTCCCTTGGGGTAGACAGCTCCAGGGACCAGGTTGATGGCACAATCATATGGTCGGTGGGGGAGGGAGTGACAGAGCCTTCTGCTTACTGAAAACTTCCCCCAAATCGTGATATGTCTCAGGGAACCAGGGACAAATCTGGGGGTTTAGCCTCAATCACCTGACTGGGAACCGAATGGGGCAGGCAGTCTTGAGACAGTTAGCATGACAATCAAGGCTCCAACTCGTTACCTTGCCCGTCACCCAATCGAACGTGGGATTGTGTTCCTTCAGCCAGGGGTATCCAAGGACCAGAGGAACATGGGAAGACGGCAGAATGAAGAATGAAATCATCTCAGAATGATTCCCCGACAACCGCATCTTAACCGGTTCAGTCCTCATCGTGATACGTGCCAGACTACTGCCGTTCAGAGTGGTCGCCTAATGGCTTCCGGCAATTGCTCCTTGGAAAGCCCCAGCTGTTCCACCAACTCGGCATCAAGAAAGCTTCCATCGGCACCTGAATCGATAAAAGCGTTAAGCGCTAAGCTCTGATTCCTGTTCACAAGGGTAGCCGGGAAACGGGGTCTGACAGAGGTACTGAGAGGTTGAAACTGGCTCGCCAAAAGTCCTCCCAACTTTAGCGAGCCGGGCAGTTTGACGACCGCCGGGAACAGGTGGAGATGTAATGTCCCGAGCTACCACAGTAGAGGCAGCAGTTGGTCTGACGTCTATGTTGACGCTCCTCCTTGGTTAACCCGTGCCGCCCCACTTGCATGGGTTCAGAATCGGGAGAGAGGACCTCTCCACTAATCCATTGTGGAGGAGAATGATCGACGTGTTCTGGTCCACCACCCGACCCGACTGGGAACTGAGAAGCTGATCGATTGGACGGACCCCATTGCTTCTCCCTCCTTCGCTCTCGGACTCGATTATCCACCCGAATAGACAAGGCTACCAAGCTGTCCAGGTCACTAGGCTCCGGATAGGAGATCAACTCATCCTTGAGCTGCTCCGACAGACCCTGGTAAAAGGCCGCTTGCAGAGACTCCTCGTTCCACCCACTCTCCACAGCCAACGTCTTGAACTCGATCACGAAGTCGGCCACGCTGCGAGTTCCTTGGTGAAGCGAAAACAGGCGCCTAGCTGCGTCCCTCCCTCGGACGGAATGGTCGAAGAGCTTCCTCATCTCGGCCGTGAACCCCTGGTATGAAGCCATGCAGGGGTCTTGTCGTTCCCAAACGGCTGAAGCCCACTCCAGCGCTCGACCACGCAGCAACGCAATCACAAAGGCTATCCTAGCCTTGTCTGTGGCATAAGAGTAGGGCTGTAGATCGAACACTAATCCACACTGCATAAGGAAGGAACGGCATCTTCCCAGCTCCCCTCATATCTATCCGGCGTCGGAACCTCGGGCTCACGGAAGGACACAGCTCCCGAAGCGGCAGGCGAGATGGGGGAAACCGGTAGTGGATCCTCCACCGGAAACTTGCGTTGGTTCTGGACCTCCGTCAGACCGGTAGAAAGGTTCAACTGACAACCGATCTCCTGTAGTACCGTGCTATGATGGCCCAACATCTTCTCCTGATGGGTAATGGCATGGCGAACAGAGTCCAGGTCCGCTGGGTTCATTACTGGCCGGATCGTTCTGTCACGGTATACTACGCCAGAACCCAGAAGCAGACCAGGACAAGGTACTTAGAGGAAAAGGTGAGTGTTTATTAATTGACTCCCGAGTGAGGCTGAATAATCCAGGGACAGAGCGGGTGGCGTGGATGGGTTGTTGAGGGTGCAGTGGTAGGTCCAGACATGGCTCGGCAGCCGCCGACCATCAGGCAGAGGTTGGGTGAAGGTTCCGGGTGAGAGACTGCAGACAGAACAAAACGGAGGTGAGTACACAGCAATTCAACAAGGTGCAAAACAACAAAAACTAACGCTAGAACTCAAGGCTGATACGCTGACAAACATACTGTTCATGGCTAACGATCCGGCAGGAACTGGATGTTTGGCCAGAGCCTAAGAAGGGTGATGATCAGGACCAGGTGTGCAGATTGCTGATGGGATGCAGGTGCGGAAAACAAGAGAGCTCCCCGGAGCGTTCCCGAACCCTCGGGAAACTGGAGATCACGAACAGGAAAAACTAGTCACCAGACAGGACCCGACTCAGACTGCCGGGATCGTTACACCTGCCTTGTCACAACACAACTGATTGGCTCAAACGCATTAGAAGGAAAGAAATTCCACAAATTAACTTTTAACAAGGCACACCTGTTAATTGAAATGTATTCCAGGTGACTACCTCATTAAGCTGGTTGAGAGAATGCCAAGCGTGTGCAAATTTGTCATCAAGGCAAAGGGTGGCTACTTTGAAGAATCTCAAATATAAAATATATTTTGATTTGTTTTTTACACTTTTTTGGTTACTACATGATTCCATATGTGTTATTTCATAGTTTTGATGTCTTCACTATTATTCTACAATGTAGAAAATAGTAAAAATAAAGAAAAACCCTGGAATGAGTAGGTGTGTCCAAACTTTTGACTCGTAGTGTGTGTATACAGTGAGGGGTAAAGTATTTGATCCCCTGCTGATTTTGTACGTTTGCCCACTGAAAAAGAAATGATCAGTCTATAATTTTAATGGTAGGTTTATTTGAACAGTGAGAGACAGAATAACAACAAAAAAATCCAGAAAAACGCATGTCAAAAATGTTTTAAATTGATTTGCATTTTAATGAGGGAAATAAGTATTTGACCCCCTCTCAATCAGAAAGATTTCTGGCTCCCAGGTGTCTTTTATACAGGTAACGAGCTGAGATTAGGAGCACACTCTTAAAGGGAGTGCTCCTAATCTCAGCTTGTTACCTGTATAAAGACACCTGTCCACAGAAGCAATCAATCAGATTCCAAACTCTCCACCATGGCCAAGACCAAAGAGCTCTCCAAGGATGTCAGGGACAAGATTGTAGACCTACACAAGGCTGGAATGGGCTACAAGACCATCGCCAAGCAGCTTGGTGAGAAGATGACAACAGTTGGTGCGATTATTCGCAAATGGAAGAAACACAAAAAAACGGTCAATCTCCCTCGGCCTGGGGCTCCATGCAAGATCTCACCTTGTGGAGTTGCAATGATCATGAGAACGGTGAGGAATCAGCCCAGAACTACACGGGAGGATCTTGTCAATGATCTCAAGGCAGCTGGGACCATAGTCACCAAGAAAACAATTGGTAACACACTACGCCGTGAAGGACTGAAATCCTGCAGCGCCCGCAAGGTCCCCCTGCTCAAGAAAGCACATATACATGCCCGTCTGAATTTGCCAATGAACATCTGAATGATTCAGAGGAGAACTGGGTGAAAGTGTTGTGGTCAGATGAGACCAAAATGGAGCTCTTTGGCATCAACTCAACTCGCCGTGTTTGGAGGAGGAGGAATGCTGCCTATGACCCCAAGAACACCATCCCCACCGTCAAACATGGAGGTGGAAACATTATGCTTTGGGGGTGTTTGTCTGCTAAGGGGACAGGACAACTTCACCGCATCAAAGGGACGATGGACGGGGCCATGTACCATCAAATCTTGGGTGAGAACCTCCTTCCCTCAGCCAGGGCATTGAAAATGGGTCGTGGATGGGTATTCCAGCTTTACAATTACCCAAAACACACGGCCAAGGCAACAAAGGAGTGGCTCAAGAAGAAGCACATTAAGGTCCTGGAGTGGCCTAGCCAGTCTCCAGACCTTAATCCCATAGAAAATCTGTGGAGGGAGCTGAAGGTTCGAGTTGCCAAACGTCAGCCTCGAAACCTTAATGACTTGGAGAAGATCTGCAAAGAGGAGTGGGACAAAATCCCTCCTGAGATGTGTGCAAACCTGGTGGCCAACTACAAGAAATGTCTGACCTCTGTGATTGCCAACAAGGGTTTTGCCACCAAGTACTAAGTCATGTTTTGCAGAGGGGTCAAATACTTATTTCCCTCATTAAAATGCAAATCAATTTATAACATTTTAGACATGCGTTTTCTGGATTGTTTTGTTGTTATTCTGTCTCTCACTGTTCAAATAAACCTACCATTAAAATTATAGACTGATAATTTATTTGTCAGTGGGCAAATGTACAAAATCAGCAGGGGATCAAATACTTTTTTCCCTCACTGTATATACCAATTATGTGATGGTTCGACCGCATTCAAATCAAATCAAATTTTATTTTCACAAACGCGTGTTTAGCAGATGTTATAGCGGGTGTAGCGAAATGCTTGTGCTTCTAGCTCCGACAGTGCAGTAATATCTAACAAGTAATATCTAACAATTTCACAACATATACCTAATAGACACAAAACTAGTAAGGAATGGAATTTAAGAAAATATATATATATGGACAAGCAATGACAATGACAGAGCGGCATGGACTAAGATACAGTAGAATATTATAGAATAGAATGCAGTATATACATGAGATGAGTAGTGCAAGATATGTAAACATTATTAAAGTGACTGTAAACATTATTAAAGTGACTAGTGTTCCATTTCTTAAAGTGGCCAGTGATTTCAATAGGCAGCAGCAGCCTCTAATGTGCTAGTGATGGATATTTAACAGTCTGATGGCCTTGAGATAGAAGCTGTTATTCATTCTCTCTGTCCCAGCTTTGATGCACCTGTACTAACCTCGCCTTCTGGATGATAGCGGGGTGAACAGGCAGTGGCTCGGCTGGTTGATGTCCTTGATGATCTTTTTGGCCTTCCTGTGACATCGGGTGCTGTATGTGTCTTGGAGGGCGGGTAGTTTGCCCCCGATAATGCGTTCGGCAGACCCGCACCACCCTCTGGTGAGCCCTGCGGTTGCGGGCGGTGCAGTTGCCGTACCAGGTGGTGATACAGCCCGACAGGATGCTCTCAATTGTGCATCTGTAAAAGTTTGTGAGGGTTTTAGGTGCCAAGCCGAATGTCTTCAGCCTCCTGAGGTTGAAGAGGCTCTGTTGCGCCTTCTTCACCACAATGTCTGTGTGGGTGGACCATTTCAGTTTTGTCGGTGATGTGTACGCCAGGAACTTGAAGCTTTCCACCTTCTCCACTGCGGTCCCGTCGATGTGGATAGGGGTGCACCCTCTGCTGTTTCCTGAAGTCCACGATCATCTCCCTTTGTTTTGTTGATGTTGAGTGAGAGGTTATTTTTCCTGGCACCACACTCCCAGAGCCCTCACCTCCTCCCTGTAGGCGGTCTCGTCATTGTTGGTAATCAAGCCTACTACCGTTGTGTTGTCTGCAAACTTGATGATTGAGTTGGAGGCGTGCTTGGCCACGCAGTCATGGATGAACAGGGAGTACAGAAGGGGGCTGAGCACGCACCATTGTGGGGCCCCAGTGTTGAGGATCAGCGAAGTGGAGATGTTGTTTCCTACCTTCACCACCTGGGGGAGGCCCATCCGGAAGTCCAGGACCCAGTCGCACAGGGCGGGGTTCAGAACCAGGGCCTCGAGCTTGATGATGAGCTTGGAGGGTACTATGGTGTTGAATGCTGAGCTAGAGTCAATGAACAGCATTCTTACATACAGTGGGGAGAACAAGTATTTGATACACTGCCGCTTTTGCAGGTTTTCCTACTTACAAAGCATGTAGAGGTCTGTAATTTTTATCATAGGTACACTTCAACTGTGAGAGACGGAATCTAAAACAAAAATCCAGAAAATCACATTGTATGATTTTTAAGTAATTAATTTGCATTTTATTGCATGACATAAGTATTTGATACATCAGAAAAGCAGAACTTAATATTTGGTACAGAAACCTTTGTTTGCAATTACAGAGATCATACGTTTCCTGTAGGTCTTGACCAGGTTTGCACACACTGCAGCAGGGATTTTGGCCCACTCCTCCATACAGACCTTCTCCAGATCCTTCAGGTTTCGGGGGCTGTCGCTGGACAATACGGACTTTCAGCTCCCTCCAAAGATTTTCTATTGGGTTCAGGTCTGGAGACTGGCTAGGCCACTCCAGGACCTTGAGATGCTTCTTACGGAGCCACTCCTTAGTTGCCCTGGCTGTGTGTTTCGGTCGTTGTCATGCTGGAAGACCCAGCCACGACCCATCTTCAATGCTCTTACTGAGGGAAGGAGGTTGTTGGCCAAGATCTCGCGATACATGGCCCCATCCATCCTCCCCTCAATACGGTGCAGTCGTCCTGTCCCCTTTGCAGAAAAGCATCCCCAAAGAATGTTTCCACCTCCATGCTTCACGGTTGGGATGGTGTTCTTGGGGTTGTACTCATCCTTCTTCTTCCTCCAAACACGGCGAGTGGAGTTTAGACCAAAAAGCTCTATTTTTGTCTCATCAGACCACATGACCTTCTCCCATTCCTCCTCTGGATCATCCAAATGGACATTGGCAAACTTCAGACGGGCCTGGACATGCGCTGGCTTGAGCAGGGGGACCTTGCGTGCGCTGCAGGATTTTAATCCATGACGGCGTAGTGTGTTACTAATGGTTTTCTTTGAGACTGTGGTCCCAGCTCTCTTCAGGTCATTAACCAGGTCCTGCCGTGTAGTTCTGGGCTGATCCCTCACCTTCCTCATGATCATTGATGCCCCACGAGGTGAGATCTTGCATGGAGCCCCAGACCGAGGGTGATTGACCGTCATCTTGAACTTCTTCCATTTACTAATAATTGCGCCAACAGTTGTTGCCTTCTCACCAAGCTGCTTGCCTATTGTCCTGTAGCCCATCCCAGCCTTGTGCAGGTCTACAATTTTATCCCTGATGTCCTTACACAGCTCTCTGGTCTTGGCCATTGTGGAGAGGTTGGAGTCTGTTTGATTGAGTGTGTGGACAGGTGTCTTTTATACAGGTAATCGAGTTCAAACAGGTGCAGTTAATACAGGTAATGAGTGGAGAACAGGAGGTCTTCTTAAAGAAAAACTAACAGGTCTGTGAGAGCCGGAATTCTTACTGGTTGGTAGGTGATCAAATACTTATGTCATGCACGAAAATGCAAATTAATTACTTAAAAATCATACAATGTGATTTTCTGGATTTTTGTTTTAGACTCCGTCTCTCACAGTTGAAGTGTACCTATGATAAAAATTACAGACCTCTACATACTTTGTAAGTAGGGAAAACCTGCAAAATCGGCAGTGTATCAAATACTTGTTCTCCCCACTGTAGGTATTCCTCTTGTCCAGATGGGATAGGAGAGTGTGCAGTGTGATGGTGATTGCATCATCTGTGGATCTATTGGGGCGGTAAGCAAATTGAAGTGGGTCTAGGGTGACAGGTAAGGTAGAGGTGATATGATCCTTGACCAGTCTCTCAAAGCACTTCATGATGACAGAGGTGAGTGCTACAGGGCGATAGTAATTTAGTTCAGTTACCTTTGCTTTCTTGGGTACAGGAACAATGGTGGCCATCTTGAAGCATGTGGGAACAGCAGACTGGGAAAGTGAGAGATTGAATATGTCCATAAACACACCAGCCAGCTGGTCTGCGCATACACTGAGGACGCGGCTAGGGATGCCGTCTGGGCCGGCAGCCTTGCGGGGGTTAACATGCTTAAATGTCTTAATCACGTCGGCCACAGAGAAGGAGAGGCCACAGTCCTTGGTAGTGGGCCTCGTCAGTGGCACTGTGTTATCCTCAAAGCGGGCGAAGAAGGTGTTTAGCTTGTCTGGAAGCGAGACGTTGGTGTCGGCGACGTGGCTGGTTTTCCTTTTGTAGTCCGTGATTGTCTGTAGACCCTGTCACATACGTCTCGTGTCTGAGCCGTTGAATTGCGACTCCACTTTGTCTCTATACTGATGTTTTGCCAGTTTAATTGCCTTGCGGAGTGAGTAGCTACACTGTTTGTATTCTGCCATATTCCCAGTCACCTTGCCATGGTTGAATGCGGTGGTTCGCGCTTTCAGATTGGCGCAAATGCTGCCATCTATCCACGGTTTCTGGTTAGGGTAGGTTTTAATAGTCACAGTGGGCACAACATCACCTATACACTTCCTGATAAACTCAGTCACCGTTTCGGTGTATTCGTCTAAATTATTTTCGGAAGATACCCGGAACATATCCCAGTCCGCGTGATCAAAACAATCTTGAAGCGTGGATTCCGATTGGTCAGACCAGCGCTGAATAGTCCTTAGCACGGGTATTTCCTGTTTGAGTTTCTGCCTATAGGAAGGGAGGAGCAAAATGGAGTCGTGGTCAGATTTGCCAAAAGGAGGGCGGGGGAGGGCCTTATTACCATCCCGGAAGTTCGAATAGCAATGGTTGAGGATTTTGGCAGCGCGAGTACAACAGTTGATATGTTGATAGAACTTCGGCAGCCTAGTCCTCAAATTTGCATTGTTAAAATCCCCGGCTACAATAAATTCAGCCTCAGGATATGTGGTTTTCCAGTTTGCATAAAGTCCAGTGAAGTTATTTGAGGGCCGTCGTGGTATCGGCTTGAGGTTGGATATACAGTGAGGGAAAAAAGTATTTGATCCCCTGCTGATTTTGTACGTTTGCCCACTGACAAAGGCATGATCAGTCTATAATTTTAATGGTAGGTTTATTGGAACAGTGAGAGACAGAATAACAACAACAAAAATCCAGAAGAACGCATGTCAAAGATGTTATAAATTGATTTGCATTTTAATGAGGGAAATAAGTATTTGACCCCTCTGCAAAACATGACTTAGTACTTGGTGGCAAAAACCTTGTTTGCAATCACAGAGGGTAGACGTTTCTTGTAGTTGGCCACCAGGTTTGCACACATCTCAGGAGGGATTTTGTCCCACTCCTCTTTGCAGATCTTCTCTAAGTCATTAAGGTTTCGATGCTGACGTTTGGCAACTCGACCCTTCAGCTCCCTCCACAGATGTTCTATGGGATTAAGGTCTGGAGACTGGCTAGGCCACCAGGAACTTAATGTGCTTCTTCTTGAGCCACTCCTTTGTTGCCTTGGCCGTGTGTTTTGGGTCATTGTCATGCTTGAATACCCATCCACGACCCATTTTCAATGCCCTGGCTGAGGGAAGGAGGTTCTCACCTAAGATTTGACGGTACATGGCCCCGTCCATCGTCCCTTTGATGCGGTGAAGTTGTCCTGTCCCCTTAGCAGAAAAACACCCCCAAAGCATAATGTTTCTACCTCCATGTTTGACGGTGGGTATGGTGTTCTTGGGGTCATAGGCAGCATTCCTCCTCCTCCAAACACGGCGAGTTGAATTGATGCTAAAGAGCTCGATTTTGGTCTCATCTGACCACAACACTTTCACCCAGTTCTCCTCTGAATCATTCAGATGTTCATTGGCAAACTTCAGACGGGCCTGTATATGTGCTTTCTTGAGCAGGGGGACCTTGCGGGCGCTGCAGGATTTCAGTCCTTCACGGCGTAGTATGTTAACAATTGTTTTCTTGGTGACTATGGTCCCAGCTGCCTTGAGATCATTGACAAGATCCTCCCGTGTAGTTCTGGGCTGATTCCTCACCGTTCTCATGATTTGCAACTCCACGAGGTGATATCTTGCATGGAGCCCCAGGCCGAGGGAGATTGACAGTTATTTTGTGTTTCTTCCATTTGCAAATAATCGCACCAACTGTTGTCACCTTCTCACCAAGCTGCTTGGCGATGGTCTTGTAGCCCATTCCAGCCTTGTGTAGGTCTACAATCTTGTCCCTGACATCCTTGGAGAGCTCTTTGGTCTTGGCCATGGTGGAGAGTTTGGAATCTGATTGATTGATTGCTTCTGTGGACAGGTGTCTTTTAAAATTTTTGACATGCGTTTTTCTGAATTTTTTTGTTGTTATTTTGTCTCTCACTGTTCAAATAAACCTACCATTAAAATGATAGACTGATCATTTCTTTGTCAGTGGGCAAACGTACAAAATCAGCAGGGGATAAAATACTTTTTTCCCTCACTGTACACGGCCGTGACTATAACCGAAGAAAATTCTCTTGGGAGATAATACGGTCGGCATTTGATTGTGAGATATTCTAGGTCGGGTGAACAAAAGGACTCGAGTTCCTGTATGTTACTACAATTACACCATGAGTCGTTAATCATGAAACACACACCTCCGCCCTTCTGCTTCCCGGAGAGGTATGTATTGCTGTCTGTGCGATGAACTGAGAACCCCTCTGGCTGGACCGATTTCGACAGAATATCCCAAGGGAGCCATGTTTCCTTGAAACAAAGTATGTTACAGGCCTTGATGTCTCTCTGGAAAGAAATCCTTGCCCGGAGTTCGTCGATCTTGTTAACCAAAGACTGAACATTAACGAGTAGTATACTTGGAAGCGGTGGGTGGTGTGCGCGCCTCCTAAGTCGAACCAGCAGGCCGCTCCGAGTGCCTCTCCTCCGCCGGCGATGTTTTGGGTCAGCCGCTGGAATCAGTTCAGTTGCCCTGGGGAGAGCAAACAAAGGATCTGCTTTGGGAAAGTCGTATTCCTGGTCGTAATGCTGGTGAGTTACCGCCGCTCTGATATCCAATAGTTTTCCCCGGCTGTATGTAATAATACAAAACACTTTCTGAGCTAATCATGTAAAAAATAATACATAAAAAAACAAAATATTGCAAAGTTCCCAAAGAGCTAGTCGCAAGGCCGCCATCTTCGTTGGCGCCAGGTTGTTCTGTCCCCTCTCAACACTTTTTAAACTTTTGGTGCCAGAGAGAGTGACAGCGGTAGGCCTATAGTTGCACTTGATTTGATCTCTGGGCCTGTCAGGTATGCAGAGTTCTAACTTCAGCAGGGGCGGTGTGTTCATTAGGGCGATATGGGCGACGCACTGCCAAACGGGAAAAGGAAGGGATTTTTTTTCTAATCAATTATATCACGGCAACAGTAGTTATCAGTGTTCTAATCTAGACGTCTGATCTGCCACTAAATGTCCAATCAGGCTAAAGTCGTGCTTCAAATGGCCGCCCCCTTTGGAGGCGATTTCAGTCAGGTTGAAAATCGCCTCAGAAGTCTCTCATAGACTCTCATGTAAAATCTTTTTTTCAAATATCAGAGCTTTCAATACAATCTCTATGGGTTCCGGGGAGGGCTTGCACTTACGGCGCTTTCGTCATACGTAACATAACCATGAACGTAACTAAGAAAAGAAGCGGGTAGCAGCGTCAATCAATTCACGTACTACTGTCAAGATGGCTAGCGTTCAGTGCAACTCGATTGTCTCTTTGAAAGAAGTTCCTTTTGTCGGCGAACAAATCAAGATAAATTGGCAACGAAACAATTAGGACCTCCCAGACCAAATTTAATAATTCAACAGGTTTCTACTAAAGGGGAAAGTCCTACACCCGAGGATTTTCCAAGAAGTAGTACGAACGAAAAACCTGGCTAGCAGGCTGCGATGTAGCTAATGCAGTCTTCTGCTACCCCTGCTTACTCTTTCACCCTGAAGGCGGCACGGCAGACAGCACCGCTTGGACAGCGACTGGTGTAACGGACATGCACCATCTTTCAGAAAAGATTAAGAAACATGAGCTGTCAAAGACCCACATGGATAGCTGTTTGAGATTGTCTGCTTTGGGGAGAGTGAACATTGCCACTCAACTGGATGAGGGATACAGGCTGGCTGTCCGCCGCCACAACGATGAGGTTAGCAAGAACCGCCACATCCTCAGCCGGCTAATCCAGTGTGTGAAGTTTTGCGGAGTGTTTGAGTTAGCTGCGAGGCAAAGATGAAACTGAGGGCTCCACCAACCCTGGTATTTTTCTTGGACTTGTCAACTTTGTGGCACAATTAGATGAGGTGTTTTATGGAAATGCATATTGTTTATGCAGTGTTGAGGAATGTGAAAGAACACCCTTGATTATTTTTACTGTGATAACTTATTTTGCTTTTGTAAGCCAACACTTTTGAGATCAGTCAATAAATGCTTCTGGTATTGACTTATATGCTGCCCCTGTCTTCATGTTGTTGCTGGACATATCTTTTTTAAAATGTGTGTAGGTCACCTAAATCATCAGAAAAATTGCCCCCCCCGAGAATTTTTTCAGGAGCCGCCACTGAACTTCAGACACATGAAATGGTTCAAAATGGGAACACTTTGCCTTCCGCCAACAGCGCTAAACAAAACAAAACAAAAAATAGGGACGCAAGGCTTTATCATTGTTTTTTACCATGTAGTATTAACGGTGATATGGCCTCTGCAGAAGTCAAGGCATTCCTACTTCTTGGAGCAGAGCTGTTGTGAAGGAAGTGAGTTTGTGTTTATACAGGACCTCCCGCCCCCACCTACTATTAACCAATCATGTCAATGCAGAGCCACTCAGAGCCCTCCGCATTGTTACAAAATTTGAGAGGCGCGCGGCGATGCGGTATGGATGATGTGAAGCAATCGCTGAGCCTTTGGAGGTACACAGAGGCCAAATTGAGCTCTTTACCGCATCGCTGTGCGCCTCTCAAATTATGTAATAATG